>NW_027327752.1:0-216183 GCF_047675955.1 Chlorocebus sabaeus | reverse complement strand
AAAGATGTAACTCTGTGAGATGAATTAACACAACACAGAGCAGTTTCTCAGAAAGCTTCTTTCCAGTTTTGAACGGAAGATATTTCCTTTTTCACCATAGCCCTCTATGGGCTTCCAAATATCCCTTTGCCAATTCCACAAGAACAGCCTTAGCGAAAGGCTACCTTGAAGGGAAAGATGTAACTCTGTGAGATGAATTAACAGAACACAGAGCAGTTTCTCAGAAAGCTTCTTTCCAGTTTTGAACGGAAGATATTTCCTTTTTCACCATAGCCCTCTATGGGCTTCCAAATATCCCTTTGCCAATTCCACAAGAACAGCCTTAGCGAAAGGCTTCTTGAAGGGAAAGATGTAACTCTGTGAGATGAATTAACAGAACACAGAGCAGTTTCTCAGAAAGCTTCTTTCCAGTTTTGAACGGAAGATATTTCCTTTTTCACCATAGCCCCTCTATGGGCTTCCAAATATCCCTTTGCCAATTCCACAAGAACAGCCTTAGCGAAAGGCTTCTTGAAGGGAAAGATGTAACTCTGTGAGATGAATTAACAGAACACAGAGCAGTTTCTCAGAAAGCTTCTTTCCAGTTTTGAACGGAAGATATTTCCTTTTTCACCATAGCCCTCTATGGGCTTCCAAATATCCCTTTGCCAATCCCACAAGAACAGCCTTAGCGAAAGGCTTCTTGAAGGGAAAGATGTAACTCTGTGAGATGAATTAACAGAACACAGAGCAGTTTCTCAGAAAGCTTCTTTCCAGTTTTGAACGGAAGATATTTCCTTTTTCACCAGAGCCCTCTATGGGCTTCCAAATATCCCTTTGCCAATTCCACAAGAACAGCCTTAGCGAAAGGCTACTTGAAGGGAAAGATGTAACTCTGTGAGATGAATTAACAGAACACAGAGCAGTTTCTCAGAAAGCTTTTTTCCAGTTTTGAACGGAAGATATTTCCTTTTTCACCATAGCCCTCTACGGGGGCTTCCAAATATCCCTTTGCCAATTCCACAAGAACAGCCTTAGCGAAAGTCTTCTTGAAGGGAAAGATGTAAAATCTGTGAGATGAATTAACAGAACACAGAGCAGTTTCTCAGAAAGCTTCTTTCCAGTTTTGAACGGAAGATAATTCCTTTTTCAACCATAGCCCTCTATGGGCTTCCAAATATCCCTTTGCCAATCCACAAGAACCAGCCTTAGCGAAAGGCTTCTTGAAGGGAAAGATGTAACTCTGTGAGATAAATTAACAGAACACAGAGCAGTTTCTCAGAAAGCTTCTTTCCAGTTTTGAACGGAAGATATTTCCTTTTTTCACCATAAGCCCTCTATGGGCTTCCAAATATCCCTTTGCCAATTCCACAAGAACAGCCTTAGCGAAAGGCTTCTTGAAGGGAAAGATGTAACTCTGTGAGATGAATTAACAGAACACAGAGCAGTTTCTCAGAAAGCTTCCTTCCAGTTTTGAACGGAAGATATTTCCTTTTTCACCATAGCCCTCTGTGGGCTTCCAAATATCCCTTTGCCAATTCCACAAGAACAGCCTTAGCGAAAGGCTTCTTGAAGGGAAAGATGTAACTCTGTGAGATGAATTAACAGAACACAGAGCACTTTCTCAGAAAGCTTCTTTCCAGTTTTGAACGGAAGATATTTCCTTTTTCATCCTAGCCCTCTATGGGCTTCCAAATATCCCTTTGCCAATTCCACAAGAACAGCCTTAGCGAAAGGCTTCTTGAAGGGAAAGATGTAACTCTGTGAGATGAATTAACAGAACACAGAGCAGTTTCTCAGAAAGCTTCTTTCCAGTTTTGAACGGAAGATATTTCCTTTTTCACCATAGCCCTCTATGGGCTTCCAAATATCCCTTTGCCAATTCCACAAGAACAGCCTTAGCGAAAGGCTTCTTGAAGGGAAAGATGTAACACTGTGAGATGAATTAACAGAACACAGAGTGGTTTCTCAGAAAGCTTCTGTCCAGTTTTGAACGGAAGATATTTCCTTTTTCACCATAGCCCTCTATGGGCTTCCAAATATCCCTTTGCCAATTCCACAAGAACAGCCTTAGCGAAAGGCTTCTTGAAGGGAAAGATGTAACTCTGTGAGATGAATTAACAGAACACAGAGCAGTTTCTCAGAAAGCTTCTTTCCGTTTTGAAAGGAAGATATTTCCTTTTTCACCATAGCCCTCTATGGGCTTCCAAATATCCCTTTGCCAATTCCACAAGAACAGCCTTAGCGAAAGGCTTCTTGAAGGGAAAGATGTAACTCTGTGAGATGAATTAACAGAACACAGAGCAGTTTCTCAGAAAGCTTCTTTCCAGTTTTGAACGGAAGATATTTCCTTTTTCACCATAGCCCTCTATGGGCTTCCAAATATCCCTTTGCCAATTCCACAAGAACAGCCTTAGCGAAAGGCTTCTTGAAGGGAAAGATGTAACTCTGTGAGATGAATTAACAGAACACAGAGCAGTTTCTCAGAAAGCTTCTTTCCAGTTTTGAACGGAAGATATTTCCTTTTTCACCATAGCCCTCTATGGGCTTCAAAATATCCCTTTGCGATTCCACAAGAACAGCCTTAGCGAAAGGCTTCTTGAAGGGAAAGATGTAACTCTGTGAGATGAATTAACAGAACACAGAGCAGTTTCTCAGAAAGCTTCTTTCCAGTTTTGAACGGAAGATATTTCCTTTTTCACCATAGCCCTCTATGGGCTTCCAAATATCCCTTTGCCAATTCCACAAGAACAGCCTTAGCGAAAGGCTTCTTGAAGGGAAAAGATGTAACTCTGTCAGATGTATTAACAGAACACAGAGCAGTTTCTCAGAAAGCTTCTTTCCAGTTTTGAACGGAGATATTTCCTTTTTCACCATAGCCCTCTATGGGCTTCCACATATCCCTTTGCCAATTCCACAAGAACAGCTTAGCGAAAGGCTTCTTGAAGGGAAAGATGTAACTCTGTGAGATGAATTAACACAACACAGAGCAGTTTCTCAGAAAGCTTCTTTCCAGTTTTGAACGGAAGATATTTCCTTTTTCACCATAGCCCTCTATGGGCTTCCAAATATCCCTTTGCCAATTCCACAAGAACAGCCTTAGCGAAAGGCTACTTGAAGGGAAAGATGTAACTCTGTGAGATGAATTAACAGAACACAGAGCAGTTTCTCAGAAAGCTTCTTTCCAGTTTTGAACGGAAGATATTTCCTTTTTCACCATAGCCCTCTATGGGCTTCCAAATATCCCTTTGCCAATTCCACAAGAACAGCCTTAGCGAAAGGCTTCTTGAAGGGAAAGATGTAACTCTGTGAGATGAATTAACAGAACACAGAGCAGTTTCTCAGAAAGCTTCTTTCCAGTTTTGAACGGAAGATATTTCCTTTTTCACCATAGCCCTCTATGGGCTTCCAAATATCCCTTTGCCAATTCCACAAGAACAGCCTTAGCGAAAGGCTTCTTGAAGGGAAAGATGTAACTCTGTGAGATGAATTAACAGAACACAGAGCAGTTTCTCAGAAAGCTTCTTTCCAGTTTTGAACGGAAGATATTTCCTTTTTCACCATAGCCCTCTATGGGCTTCCAAATATCCCTTTGCCAATCCCACAAGAACAGCCTTAGCGAAAGGCTTCTTGAAGGGGAAAGATGTAACTCTGTGAGATGAATTAACAGAACACAGAGCAGTTTCTCAGAAAGCTTCTTTCCAGTTTTGAACGGAAGATATTTCCTTTTTCACCAGAGCCCTCTATGGGCTTCCAAATATCCCTTTGCCAATTCCACAAGAAACAGCCTTAGCGAAAGGCTACTTGAAGGGAAAGATGTAACTCTGTGAGATGAATTAACAGAACACAGAGCAGTTTCTCAGAAAGCTTTTTTCCAGTTTTGAACGGAAGATATTTCCTTTTTCACCATAGCCCTCTACGGGCTTCCAAATATCCCTTTGCCAATTCCACAAGAACAGCCTTAGCGAAAGTCTTCTTGAAGGGAAAGATGTAAATCTGTGAGATGAATTAACAGAACACAGAGCAGTTTCTCAGAAAGCTTCTTTCCAGTTTTGAACGGAAGATAATTCCTTTTTCACCATAGCCCTCTATGGGCTTCCAAATATCCCTTGCCAATTCCAACAAGAACAGCCTTAGCGAAAGGCTTCTTGAAGGGAAAGATGTAACTCTGTGAGATAAATTAACAGAACACAGAGCAGTTTCTCAGAAAGCTTCTTTCCAGTTTTGAACGGAAGATATTTCCTTTTTCACCATAGCTCTCTATGGGCTTCCAAATATCCCTTTGCCAATTCCACAAGAACAGCCTTAGCGAAAGGCTTCTTGAAGGGAAAGATGTAACTCTGTGAGATGAATTAACAGAACACAGAGCAGTTTCTCAGAAAGCTTCCTTCCAGTTTTGAACGGAAGATATTTCCTTTTTCACCATAGCCCTCTGTGGGCTTCCAAATATCCCTTTGCCAATTCCACAAGAACAGCCTTAGCGAAAGGCTTCTTGAAGGGAAAGATGTAACTCTGTGAGATGAATTAACAGAACACAGAGCAGTTTCTCAGAAAGCTTCTTTCCAGTTTTGAACGGAAGATATTTCCTTTTCCACCATAGCCCTCTATGGGCTTCCAAATATCCCTTTGCCAATTCCACAAGAACAGCCTTAGCGAAATGCTTCTTGAAGGGAAAGATGTAACTCTGTGAGATGAATTAACAGAACACAGAGCAGTTTCTCAGAAAGCTTCTTTCCCGTTTTGAAAGGAAGATATTTCCTTTTTCACCATAGCCCTCTATGGGCTTCCAAATATCCCTTTGCCAATTCCACAAGAACAGCCTTAGCGAAAGGCTTCTTGAAGGGAAAGATGTAACTCTGTGAGATGAATTAACAGAACACAGAGCAGTTTCTCAGAAAGCTTCTTTCCAGTTTTGAACGGAAGATATTTCCTTTTTCACCATAGCCCTCTATGGGCTTCCAAATATCCCTTTGCCAATTCCACAAGAACAGCCTTAGCGAAAGGCTTCTTGAAGGGAAAGATGTAACTCTGTGAGATGAATTAACAGAACACAGAGCAGTTTCTCAGAAAGCTTCTTTCCAGTTTTGAACGGAAGATATTTCCTTTTTCACCATAGCCCTCTATGGGCTTCAAAATATCCCTTTGCCGATTCCACAAGAACAGCCTTAGCGAAAGGCTTCTTGAAGGGAAAGATGTAACTCTGTGAGATGAATTAACAGAACACAGAGCAGTTTCTCAGAAAGCTTCTTTCCAGTTTTGAACGGAAGATATTTCCTTTTTCACCATAGCCCTCTATGGGCTTCCAAATATCCCTTTGCCAATTCCACAAGAACAGCCTTAGCGAAAGGCTTCTTGAAGGGAAAGATGTAACTCTGTGAGATGTATTAACAGAACACAGAGCAGTTTCTCAGAAAGCTTCTTTCCAGTTTTGAACGGAAGATATTTCCTTTTTCACCATAGCCCTGTATGGGCTTCCACATATCCCTTTGCCATTCCACAAGAACAGCCTTAGCGAAAGGGCTTCTTGAAGGGAAAGATGTAACTCTGTGAGATGAATTAACACAACACAGAGCAGTTTCTCAGAAAGCTTCTTTCCAGTTTTGAACGGAAGATATTTCCTTTTTCACCATAGCCCTCTATGGGCTTCCAAATATCCCTTTGCCAATTCCACAAGAACAGCCCTTAGCGAAAGGCTACTTGAAGGGAAAGATGTAACTCTGTGAGATGAATTAACAGAACACAGAGCAGTTTCTCAGAAAGCTTCTTTCCAGTTTTGAACGGAAGATATTTCCTTTTTCACCATAGCCCTCTATGGGCTTCCAAATATCCCTTTGCCAATTCCACAAGAACAGCCCTTAGCGAAAGGCTTCTTGAAGGGAAAGATGTAACTCTGTGAGATGAATTAACAGAACACAGAGCAGTTTCTCAGAAAGCTTCTTTCCAGTTTTGAACGGAAGATATTTCCTTTTTCACCATAGCCCTCTATGGGGCTTCCAAATATCCCTTTGCCAATTCCACAAGAACAGCCTTAGCGAAAGGCTTCTTGAAGGGAAAGATGTAACTCTGTGAGATGAATTAACAGAACACAGAGCAGTTTCTCAGGAAAGCTTCTTTCCAGTTTTGAACGGAAGATATTTCCTTTTTCACCATAGCCCTCTATGGGCTTCCAAATATCCCTTTGCCAATCCCACAAGAACAGCCTTAGCGAAAGGCTTCTTGAAGGGAAAGATGTAACTCTGTGAGATGAATTAACAGAACACAGAGCAGTTTCTCAGAAAGCTTCTTTCCAGTTTTGAACGGAAGATATTTCCTTTTTCACCAGAGCCCTCTATGGGCTTCCAAATATCCCTTTGCCAATTCCACAAGAACAGCCTTAGCGAAAGGCTACTTGAAGGGAAAGATGTAACTCTGTGAGATGAATTAACAGAACACAGAGCAGTTTCTCAGAAAGCTTTTTTCCAGTTTTGAACGGAAGATATTTCCTTTTTCACCATAGCCCTCTACGGGCTTCCAAATATCCCTTTGCCAATTCCACAAGAACAGCCTTAGCGAAAGTCTTCTTGAAGGGAAAGATGTAAATCTGTGAGATGAATTAAACAGAACACAGAGCAGTTTCTCAGAAAGCTTCTTTCAGTTTTGAACGGAAGATAATTCCTTTTTCACCATAGCCCTCTATGGGCTTCCAAATATCCCTTTGCCAATTCCACAAGAACAGCCTTAGCGAAAGGCTTCTTGAAGGGAAAGATGTAACTCTGTGAGATAAATTAACAGAACACAGAGCAGTTTCTCAGAAAGCTTCTTTCCAGTTTTGAACGGAAGATATTTCCTTTTTCACCCATAGCTCTCTATGGGCTTCCAAATATCCCTTTGCCAATTCCACAAGAACAGCCTTAGCGAAAGGCTTCTTGAAGGGAAAGATGTAACTCTGTGAGATGAATTAACAGAACACAGAGCAGTTTCTCAGAAAGCTTCCTTCCAGTTTTGAACGGAAGATATTTCCTTTTTCACCATAGCCCTCTGTGGGCTTCCAAATATCCCTTTGCCAATTCCACAAGAACAGCCTTAGCGAAAGGCTTCTTGAAGGGAAAGATGTAACTCTGTGAGATGAATTAACAGAACACAGAGCAGTTTCTCAGAAAGCTTCTTTCCAGTTTTGAACGGAAGATATTTCCTTTTCCACCATAGCCCTCTATGGGCTTCCAAATATCCCTTTGCCAATTCCACAAGAACAGCCTTAGCGAAATGCTTCTTGAAGGGAAAGATGTAACTCTGTGAGATGAATTAACAGAACACAGAGCAGTTTCTCAGAAAGCTTCTTTCCCGTTTTGAAAGGAAGATATTTCCTTTTTCACCATAGCCCTCTATGGGCTTCCAAATATCCCTTTGCCAATTCCACAAGAACAGCCTTAGCGAAAGGCTTCTTGAAGGGAAAGATGTAACTCTGTGAGATGAATTAACAGAACACAGAGCAGTTTCTCAGAAAGCTTCTTTCCAGTTTTGAACGGAAGATATTTCCTTTTTCACCATAGCCCTCTATGGGCTTCCAAATATCCCTTTGCCAATTCCACAAGAACAGCCTTAGCGAAAGGCTTCTTGAAGGGAAAGATGTAACTCTGTGAGATGAATTAACAGAACACAGAGCAGTTTCTCAGAAAGCTTCTTTCCAGTTTTGAACGGAAGATATTTCCTTTTTCACCATAGCCCTCTATGGGCTTCAAAATATCCCTTTGCCGATTCCACAAGAACAGCCTTAGCGAAAGGCTTCTTGAAGGGAAAGATGTAACTCTGTGAGATGAATTAACAGAACACAGAGCAGTTTCTCAGAAAGCTTCTTTCCAGTTTTGAACGGAAGATATTTCCTTTTTCACCATAGCCCTCTATGGGCTTCCAAATATCCCTTTGCCAATTCCACAAGAACAGCCTTAGCGAAAGGCTTCTTGAAGGGAAAGATGTAACTCTGTGAGATGTATTAACAGAACACAGAGCAGTTTCTCAGAAAGCTTCTTTCCAGTTTTGAACGGAAGATATTTCCTTTTTCACCATAGCCCTGTATGGGCTTCCACATATCCCTTTGCCAATTCCACAAGAACAGCCTTAGCGAAAGGCTTCTTGAAGGGAAAGATGTAACTCTGTGAGATGAATTAACAGAACACAGAGCAGTTTCTCAGAAAGCTTCTTTCCAGTTTTGAACGGAAGATATTTCCTTTTTCACCATAGCCCTCTATGGGCTTCCAAATATCCCTTTGCCAATTCCACAAGAACAGCCTTAGCGAAAGGCTTCTTGAAGGGAAAGATGTAACTCTGTGAGATGAATTAACAGAACACAGAGCAGTTTCTCAGAAAGCTTCTTTCCAGTTTTGAACGGAAGATATTTCCTTTTTCACCAGAGCCCTCTATGGGCTTCCAAATATCCCTTTGCCAATTCCACAAGAACAGCCTTAGCGAAAGGCTACTTGAAGGGAAAGATGTAACTCTGTGAGATGAATTAACAGAACACAGAGCAGTTTCTCAGAAAGCTTTTTTCCAGTTTTGAACGGAAGATATTTCCTTTTTCACCATAGCCCTCTACGGGCTTCCAAATATCCCTTTGCCAATTCCACAAGAACAGCCTTAGCGAAAGTCTTCTTGAAGGGAAAGATGTAAATCTGTGAGATGAATTAACAGAACACAGAGCAGTTTCTCAGAAAGCTTCTTTCCAGTTTTGAACGGAAGATAATTCCTTTTTCACCATAGCCCTCTATGGGCTTCCAAATATCCCTTTGCCAATTCCACAAGAACAGCCTTAGCGAAAGGCTTCTTGAAGGGAAAGATGTAACTCTGTGAGATAAATTAACAGAACACAGAGCAGTTTCTCAGAAAGCTTCTTTCCAGTTTTGAACGGAAGATATTTCCTTTTTCACCATAGCCCTCTATGGGCTTCCAAATATCCCTTTGCCAATTCCACAAGAACAGCCTTAGCGAAAGGCTTCTTGAAGGGAAAGATGTAACTCTGTGAGATGAATTAACAGAACACAGAGCAGTTTCTCAGAAAGCTTCCTTCCAGTTTTGAACGGAAGATATTTCCTTTTTCACCATAGCCCTCTGTGGGCTTCCAAATATCCCTTTGCCAATTCCACAAGAACAGCCTTAGCGAAAGGCTTCTTGAAGGGAAAGATGTAACTCTGTGAGATGAATTAACAGAACACAGAGCACTTTCTCAGAAAGCTTCTTTCCAGTTTTGAACGGAAGATATTTCCTTTTTCATCCTAGCCCTCTATGGGCTTCCAAATATCCCTTTGCCAATTCCACAAGAACAGCCTTAGCGAAAGGCTTCTTGAAGGGAAAGATGTAACTCTGTGAGATGAATTAACAGAACACAGAGCAGTTTCTCAGAAAGCTTCTTTCCAGTTTTGAACGGAAGATATTTCCTTTTTCACCATAGCCCTCTATGGGCTTCCAAATATCCCTTTGCCAATTCCACAAGAACAGCCTTAGCGAAAGGCTTCTTGAAGGGAAAGATGTAACACTGTGAGATGAATTAACAGAACACAGAGTGGTTTCTCAGAAAGCTTCTGTCCAGTTTTGAACGGAAGATATTTCCTTTTTCACCATAGCCCTCTATGGGCTTCCAAATATCCCTTTGCCAATTCCACAAGAACAGCCTTAGCGAAAGGCTTCTTGAAGGGAAAGATGTAACTCTGTGAGATGAATTAACAGAACACAGAGCAGTTTCTCAGAAAGCTTCTTTCCAGTTTTGAACGGAAGATATTTCCTTTTTCACCATAGCCCTCTATGGGCTTCCAAATATCCCTTTGCAAATTCCACAAGAACAACCTTAGCGAAAGGCTTCTTGAAGGGAAAGATGTAACTCTGTGATATGAATTAACAGAACACAGAGCAGTTTCTCAGAAAGCTTCTTTCCAGTTTTGAACGGAAGATATTTCCTTTTTCACCATAGCCCTCTATGGGCTTCCAAATATCCCTTTGCCAATTCCACAAGAACCACCTTAGCGAAAGGCTTCTTGAAGGGAAAGATGTAACTCTGTGATATGAATTAACAGAACACAGAGAAGTTTCTCAGAAAGCTTCTTTCCAGTTTTGAACGGAAGATATTTACTTTTTCACCATAGCCCTCTATGGGCTTCCAAATATCCCTTTGCCAATTCCACAAGAACAGCCTTAGCGAAAGGCTTCTTGAAGGGAAAGATGTAACTCTGTGAGATGAATTAACACAACACAGAGCAGTTTCTCAGAAAGCTTCTTTCCAGGTTTGAACGGAAGATATTTCCTTTTTCACCATAGCCCTCTATGGGCTTCCAAATATCCCTTTGCCAATTCCACAAGAACAGGCTTAGCGAAAGGCTTCTTGAAGGGAAAGATGTAACTCTGTGAGATGAATTAACAGAACACAGAGCAGTTTCTCAGAAAGCTTCTTTCCAGTTTTGAACGGAAGATATTTCCTTTTTCACCATAGCCCTCTATGGGCTTCCAAATATCCCTTTGCCAATTCCACAAGAACAGCCTTAGCGAAAGGCTTCTTGAAGGGAAAGATGTAACTCTGTGAGATGAATTAACAGAACACAGAGCAGTTTCTCAGAAAGCTTCTTTCCAGTTTTGAACGGAAGATATTTCCTTTTTCACCATAGCCCTCTATGGGCTTCCAAATATCCCTTGGCCAATTGAACAAGAAAAGCCTTAGCGAAAGGCTTCTTGAAGGGAAAGATGTAATTCCGTGAGATGAATTAACAGAACACAGAGCAGTTTCTCAGAAAGCTTCTTTCCAGTTTTGAACGGAAGATATTTCCTTTTTCACCATAGCTCTCTATGGGCTTCCAAATATCCCTTTGCCAATTCCACAAGAACAGCCTTAGCGAAAGGCTTCTTGAAGGGAAAGATGTAACTCTGTGAGTTGAATGAACAGAACACAGAGCAGTTTCTCAGAAAGCTTCTTTCCAGTTTTGAACGGAAGATATTTCCTTTTTCACCATAGCCCTCTATGGGCTTCCAAATATCCCTTTGCCAACTCCACAAGAACAGCCTTAGCGAAAGGCTTCTTGAAGGGAAAGATGTAACTCTGTGAGATGAATTAACAGAACACAGAGCAGTTTCTCAGAAAGCTTCTTTCCAGTTTTGAACGGAAGATATTTCCTTTTTCACCAGAGCCCTCTATGGGCTTCCAAATATCCCTTTGCCAATTCCACAAGAACAGCCTTAGCGAAAGGCTACTTGAAGGGAAAGATGTAACTCTGTGAGATGAATTAACAGAACACAGAGCAGTTTCTCAGAAAGCTTTTTTCCAGTTTTGAACGGAAGATATTTCCTTTTTCACCATAGCCCTCTACGGGCTTCCAAATATCCCTTTGCCAATTCCACAAGAACAGCCTTAGCGAAAGTCTTCTTGAAGGGAAAGATGTAAATCTGTGAGATGAATTAACAGAACACAGAGCAGTTTCTCAGAAAGCTTCTTTCCAGTTTTGAACGGAAGATAATTCCTTTTTCACCATAGCCCTCTATGGGCTTCCAAATATCCCTTTGCCAATTCCACAAGAACAGCCTTAGCGAAAGGCTTCTTGAAGGGAAAGATGTAACTCTGTGAGATAAATTAACAGAACACAGAGCAGTTTCTCAGAAAGCTTCTTTCCAGTTTTGAACGGAAGATATTTCCTTTTTCACCATAGCCCTCTATGGGCTTCCAAATATCCCTTTGCCAATTCCACAAGAACAGCCTTAGCGAAAGGCTTCTTGAAGGGAAAGATGTAACTCTGTGAGATGAATTAACAGAACACAGAGCAGTTTCTCAGAAAGCTTCCTTCCAGTTTTGAACGGAAGATATTTCCTTTTTCACCATAGCCCTCTGTGGGCTTCCAAATATCCCTTTGCCAATTCCACAAGAACAGCCTTAGCGAAAGGCTTCTTGAAGGGAAAGATGTAACTCTGTGAGATGAATTAACAGAACACAGAGCACTTTCTCAGAAAGCTTCTTTCCAGTTTTGAACGGAAGATATTTCCTTTTTCATCCTAGCCCTCTATGGGCTTCCAAATATCCCTTTGCCAATTCCACAAGAACAGCCTTAGCGAAAGGCTTCTTGAAGGGAAAGATGTAACTCTGTGAGATGAATTAACAGAACACAGAGCAGTTTCTCAGAAAGCTTCTTTCCAGTTTTGAACGGAAGATATTTCCTTTTTCACCATAGCCCTCTATGGGCTTCCAAATATCCCTTTGCCAATTCCACAAGAACAGCCTTAGCGAAAGGCTTCTTGAAGGGAAAGATGTAACACTGTGAGATGAATTAACAGAACACAGAGTGGTTTCTCAGAAAGCTTCTGTCCAGTTTTGAACGGAAGATATTTCCTTTTTCACCATAGCCCTCTATGGGCTTCCAAATATCCCTTTGCCAATTCCACAAGAACAGCCTTAGCGAAAGGCTTCTTGAAGGGAAAGATGTAACTCTGTGAGATGAATTAACAGAACACAGAGCAGTTTCTCAGAAAGCTTCTTTCCAGTTTTGAACGGAAGATATTTCCTTTTTCACCATAGCCCTCTATGGGCTTCCAAATATCCCTTTGCAAATTCCACAAGAACAACCTTAGCGAAAGGCTTCTTGAAGGGAAAGATGTAACTCTGTGATATGAATTAACAGAACACAGAGCAGTTTCTCAGAAAGCTTCTTTCCAGTTTTGAACGGAAGATATTTCCTTTTTCACCATAGCCCTCTATGGGCTTCCAAATATCCCTTTGCCAATTCCACAAGAACCACCTTAGCGAAAGGCTTCTTGAAGGGAAAGATGTAACTCTGTGATATGAATTAACAGAACACAGAGAAGTTTCTCAGAAAGCTTCTTTCCAGTTTTGAACGGAAGATATTTACTTTTTCACCATAGCCCTCTATGGGCTTCCAAATATCCCTTTGCCAATTCCACAAGAACAGCCTTAGCGAAAGGCTTCTTGAAGGGAAAGATGTAACTCTGTGAGATGAATTAACACAACACAGAGCAGTTTCTCAGAAAGCTTCTTTCCAGGTTTGAACGGAAGATATTTCCTTTTTCACCATAGCCCTCTATGGGCTTCCAAATATCCCTTTGCCAATTCCACAAGAACAGCCTTAGCGAAAGGCTTCTTGAAGGGAAAGATGTAACTCTGTGAGATGAATTAACAGAACACAGAGCAGTTTCTCAGAAAGCTTCTTTCCAGTTTTGAACGGAAGATATTTCCTTTTTCACCATAGCCCTCTATGGGCTTCCAAATATCCCTTTGCCAATTCCACAAGAACAGCCTTAGCGAAAGGCTTCTTGAAGGGAAAGATGTAACTCTGTGAGATGAATTAACAGAACACAGAGCAGTTTCTCAGAAAGCTTCTTTCCAGTTTTGAACGGAAGATATTTCCTTTTTCACCATAGCCCTGTATGGGCTTCCAAATATCCCTTTGCCAATTCCACAAGAACAGCCTTAGCGAAAGGCTTCTTGAAGGGAAAGATGTAACTCTGTGAGATGAATTAACAGAACACAGAGCAGATTCTCAGAAAGCTTCTTCCCAGTTTTGAACGGAAGATATTTTCTTTTTCACGAGAGCCCTCTATGGGCTTCCAAATATCCCTTTGCCAATTCCACAAGAACAGCTTTAGCGAAAGGCTTCTTGAAGGGAAAGATGTAACTCTGTGAGATGAATTAACAGAACACAGAGCAGTTTCTCAGAAAGCTTCTTTCCAGTTTTGAACGGAAGATATTTCCTTTTTCACCATAGCCCTCTATGGGCTTCCAAATATCCCTTTGCCGATTCCACAAGAACAGCCTTAGCGAAAGGCTTCTTGAAGGGAAAGATGTAACTCTGTGAGATGAATTAACAGAACACAGAGCAGTTTCTCAGAAAGCTTCTTTCCAGTTTTGAACGGAAGATATTTCCTTTTTCACCATAGCCCTCTATGGGCTTCCAAATATCCCTTTGCCAATTCCACAAGAACAGCCTTAGCGAAAGGCTTCTTGAAGGGAAAGATGTAACTCTGTGAGATGAATTAACAGAACACAGAGCAGTTTCTCAGAAACCTTCTTTCCAGTTTTGAACGGAAGATATTTCCTTTTTCACCATAGCCCTCTATGGGCTTCCACATATCCCTTTGCCAATTCCACAAGAACAGCCTTAGCGAAAGGCTTCTTGAAGGGAAAGATGTAACTCTGTGAGATGAATTAACAGAACACAGAGCAGTTTCTCAGAAAGCTTCTTTCCAGTTTTGAACGGAAGATATTTCCTTTTTCACCATAGCCCTCTATGGGCTTCCAAATATCCCTTTGCCAATTCCACAAGAACAGCCTTAGCGAAAGGCTTCTTGAAGGGAAAGATGTAACTCTGTGAGATGAATTAACAGAACACAGAGCAGTTTCTCAGAAAGCTTCTTTCCAGTTTTGAACGGAAGATATTTCCTTTTTCACCATAGCCCTCTAAGGGCTTCCAAATATCCCTTTGCCAATTCCACAAGAACAGCCTTAGCGAAAGTCTTCTTGAAGGGAAAGATGTAACTCTGTGAGATGAATTAACAGAACACAGAGCAGTTTCTCAGAAAGCTTCTTTCCAGTTTTGAACAGAAGATATTTTCTTTTTCACCATAGCCCTCTATGGGCTTCCCAATATCCCTTTTCCAATTCCACAAGAACAGCCTTAGCGAAAGGCTTCTTGAAGGGAAAGATGTAACTCTGTGAGATGAATTAACAGAACACAGAGCAGTTTCTCAGAAAGCTTCTTTCCAGTTTTGAACGGAAGATATTTCCTTTTTCACCATAGCCCTCTATGGGCTTCCAAATATCCCTTTGCCAATTCCACAAGAACAGCCTTAGCGAAAGGCTTCTTGAAGGAAAAGATGTAACTCTGTGAGATGAATTAACAGAACACAGAGCAGTTTCTCAGAAAGCTTCTTTCCAGTTTTGAACGGAAGATATTTCCTTTTTCACCATAGCCCTCTATGGGCTTCCAAATATCCCTTTGCCAATTCCACAAGAACAGCCTTAGCGAAAGGCTTCTTGAAGGGAAAGATGTAACTCTGTGAGATGAATTAACAGAACACAGAGCAGTTTCTCAGAAAGCTTCTTTCCAGTTTTGAACGGAAGATATTTCCTTTTCCACCATAGCCCTCTATGGGCTTCCAAATATCCCTTTGCCAATTCCACAAGAACAGCCTTAGCGAAATGCTTCTTGAAGGGAAAGATGTAACTCTGTGAGATGAATTAACAGAACACAGAGCAGTTTCTCAGAAAGCTTCTTTCCCGTTTTGAAAGGAAGATATTTCCTTTTTCACCATAGCCCTCTATGGGCTTCCAAATATCCCTTTGCCAATTCCACAAGAACAGCCTTAGCGAAAGGCTTCTTGAAGGGAAAGATGTAACTCTGTGAGATGAATTAACAGAACACAGAGCAGTTTCTCAGAAAGCTTCTTTCCAGTTTTGAACGGAAGATATTTCCTTTTTCACCATAGCCCTCTATGGGCTTCCAAATATCCCTTTGCCAATTCCACAAGAACAGCCTTAGCGAAAGGCTTCTTGAAGGGAAAGATGTAACTCTGTGAGATGAATTAACAGAACACAGAGCAGTTTCTCAGAAAGCTTCTTTCCAGTTTTGAACGGAAGATATTTCCTTTTTCACCATAGCCCTCTATGGGCTTCAAAATATCCCTTTGCCGATTCCACAAGAACAGCCTTAGCGAAAGGCTTCTTGAAGGGAATGATGTAACTCTGTGAGATGAATTAACAGAACACAGAGCAGTTTCTCAGAAAGCTTCTTTCCAGTTTTGAACGGAAGATATTTCCTTTTTCACCATAGCCCTCTATGGGCTTCCAAATATCCCTTTGCCAATTCCACAAGAACAGCCTTAGCGAAAGGCTTCTTGAAGGGAAAGATGTAACTCTGTGAGATGTATTAACAGAACACAGAGCAGTTTCTCAGAAAGCTTCTTTCCAGTTTTGAACGGAAGATATTTCCTTTTTCACCATAGCCCTGTATGGGCTTCCACATATCCCTTTGCCAATTCCACAAGAACAGCCTTAGCGAAAGGCTTCTTGAAGGGAAAGATGTAACTCTGTGAGATGAATTAACAGAACACAGAGCAGTTTCTCAGAAAGCTTCTTTCCAGTTTTGAACGGAAGATATTTCCTTTTTCACCATAGCCCTCTATGGGCTTCCAAATATCCCTTTGCCAATTCCACAAGAACAGCCTTAGCGAAAGGCTTCTTGAAGGGAAAGATGTAACTCTGTGAGATGAATTAACAGAACACAGAGCAGTTTCTCAGAAAGCTTCTTTCCAGTTTTGAACGGAAGATATTTCCTTTTTCACCATAGCCCTCTATGGGCTTCCAAATATCCCTTTGCCAATTCCACAAGAACAGCCTTAGCGAAAGGCTTCTTGAAGGGAAAGATGTAACTCTGTGAGATGAATTAACAGAACACAGAGCAGTTTCTCAGAAAGCTTCTTTCCAGTTTTGAACGGAAGATATTTCCTTTTTCACCATAGCCCTCTATGGGCTTCCAAATATCCCTTTGCCAATCCCACAAGAACAGCCTTAGCGAAAGGCTTCTTGAAGAGAAAGATGTAACTCTGTGAGATGAATTAACAGAACACAGAGCAGTTTCTCAGAAAGCTTCTTTCCAGTTTTGAACGGAAGATATTTCCTTTTTCACCAGAGCCCTCTATGGGCTTCCAAATATCCCTTTGCCAATTCCACAAGAACAGCCTTAGCGAAAGGCTACTTGAAGGGAAAGATGTAACTCTTTGAGATGAATTAACAGAACACAGAGCAGTTTCTCAGAAAGCTTTTTTCCAGTTTTGAACGGAAGATATTTCCTTTTTCACCATAGCCCTCTACGGGCTTCCAAATATCCCTTTGCCAATTCCACAAGAACAGCCTTAGCGAAAGTCTTCTTGAAGGGAAAGATGTAAATCTGTGAGATGAATTAACAGAACACAGAGCAGTTTCTCAGAAAGCTTCTTTCCAGTTTTGAACGGAAGATAATTCCTTTTTCACCATAGCCCTCTATGGGCTTCCAAATATCCCTTTGCCAATTCCACAAGAACAGCCTTAGCGAAAGGCTTCTTGAAGGGAAAGATGTAACTCTGTGAGATAAATTAACAGAACACAGAGCAGTTTCTCAGAAAGCTTCTTTCCAGTTTTGAACGGAAGATATTTCCTTTTTCACCATAGCCCTCTATGGGCTTCCAAATATCCCTTTGCCAATTCCACAAGAACAGCCTTAGCGAAAGGCTTCTTGAAGGGAAAGATGTAACTCTGTGAGATGAATTAACAGAACACAGAGCAGTTTCTCAGAAAGCTTCCTTCCAGTTTTGAACGGAAGATATTTCCTTTTTCACCATAGCCCTCTGTGGGCTTCCAAATATCCCTTTGCCAATTCCACAAGAACAGCCTTAGCGAAAGGCTTCTTGAAGGGAAAGATGTAACTCTGTGAGATGAATTAACAGAACACAGAGCACTTTCTCAGAAAGCTTCTTTCCAGTTTTGAACGGAAGATATTTCCTTTTTCATCCTAGGCCTCTATGGGCTTCCAAATATCCCTTTGCCAATTCCACAAGAACAGCCTTAGCGAAAGGCTTCTTGAAGGGAAAGATGTAACTCTGTGAGATGAATTAACAGAACACAGAGCAGTTTCTCAGAAAGCTTCTTTCCAGTTTTGAACGGAAGATATTTCCTTTTTCACCATAGCCCTCTATGGGCTTCCAAATATCCCTTTGCCAATTCCACAAGAACAGCCTTAGCGAAAGGCTTCTTGAAGGGAAAGATGTAACTCTGTGAGATGAATTAACAGAACACAGAGCAGATTCTCAGAAAGCTTCTTTCCAGTTTTGAACGGAATATATTTCCTTTTTCACCATAGACCTCAATGGGCTTCCAAATATCCTTTTGCCAATTCCACAAGAACAGCCTTAGCGAAAGGCTTCTTGAAGGGAAAGATGTAACTCTGTGAGATGTATTAACAGAACACAGAGCAGTTTCTCAGAAAGCTTCTTTCCAGTTTTGAACGGAAGATATTTCCTTTTTCACCATAGCCCTCTATGGGCTTCCAAATATCCCTTGGCCAATTGAACAAGAAAAGCCTTAGCGAAAGGCTTCTTGAAGGGAAAGATGTAATTCCGTGAGATGAATTAACAGAACACAGAGCAGTTTCTCAGAAAGCTTCTTTCCAGTTTTGAACGGAAGATATTTCCTTTTTCACCATAGCTCTCTATGGGCTTCCAAATATCCCTTTGCCAATTCCACAAGAACAGCCTTAGCGAAAGGCTTCTTGAAGGGAAAGATGTAACTCTGTGAGTTGAATGAACAGAACACAGAGCAGTTTCTCAGAAAGCTTCTTTCCAGTTTTGAACGGAAGATATTTCCTTTTTCACCATAGCCCTCTATGGGCTTCCAAATATCCCTTTGCCAACTCCACAAGAACAGCCTTAGCGAAAGGCTTCTTGAAGGGAAAGATGTAACTCTGTGAGATGAATTAACAGAACACAGAGCAGTTTCTCAGAAAGCTTCTTTCCACTTTTGAACGGAAGATATTTCCTTTTTCACCATAGCCCTCTATGGGCTTCCAAATATCCCTTTGCCAATTCCACAAGAACAGCCTTAGCGAAAGGCTTCTTGAAGGGAAAGATGTAACTCTGTGAGATGAATTAACAGAACACAGAGCAGTTTCTCAGAAAGCTTCTTTCCAGTTTTGAACGGAAGATATTTCCTTTTTCACCATAGCCCTCTTTGGGCTTCCAAATATCCCTTTGCCAATTCCACAAGAACAGCCTTAGCGACAGGCTTCTTGAAGGGAAAGATGTAACTCTGTGAGATGAATTAACAGAACACAGAGCAGTTTCTCAGAAAGCTTCTTTCCAGTTTTGAACGGAAGATATTTCCTTTTTCACCTTAGCCCTCTATGGGCTTCCAAATATCCCTTTGCCAATTCCACAAGAACAGCCTTAGCGAAAGGCTTCTTGAAGGGAAAGATGTAACTCTGTGAGATGAATTAACAGAACACAGAGCAGTTTCTCAGAAAGCTTCTTTCCAGTTTTGAACGGAAGATATTTCCTTTTTCACCATAGCCCTCTATGGGCTTCCAAATATCCCTTTGCCAATTCCACAAGAACAGCCTTAGCGAAAGGCTTCTTGAAGGGAAAGATGTAACTCTGTGAGATGAATTAACAGAACACAGAGCAGTTTCTCAGAAAGCTTCTTTCCAGTTTTGAACGGAAGATATTTCCTTTTTCACCATAGCCCTCTATGGGCTTCCAAATAACCCTTTGCCAATTCCACAAGAACAGCCTTAGCGAAAGGCTTCTTGAAGGGAAAGATGTAACTCTGTGAGATGAATTAACAGAACACAGAGCAGTTTCTCAGAAAGCTTCTTTCCAGTTTTGAACGGAAGATATTTCCTTTTTCACCATAGGCCTCTAGGGGCTTCCAAATATCCCTTTGCCAATTCCACAAGAACAGCCTTAGCGAAAGGCTTCTTGAAGGGAAAGATGTAACTCTGTGAGATGAATTAACAGAACACAGAGCAGTTTCTCAGAAAGCTTCTTTCCAGTTTTGAACGGAAGATATTTTCTTTTTCACCATAGCCCTCTATGGGCTTCCAAATATCAATTTGCCAATTCCACAAGAACAGCCTTAGCGAAAGGCTTCTTGAAGGGAAAGATGTAACTCTGTGAGATGAATGAACAAAACACAGAGCAGTTTCTCAGAAAGATTCTTTCCAGTTTTGAACGGAATATATTTCCTTTTTCACCATAGCCCTCTATGGGCTTCCAAATATCCCTTTTCCAATTCCACAAGAACAGCCTTAGCGAAAGGCTTCTTGAAGGGAAAGATGTAACTCTGTGAGATGAATTAACAGAACACAGAGCAGTTTCTCAGAAAGCTTCTTTCCAGTTTTGAACGGAAGATATTTCCTTTTTCACCATAGCCCTCTATGGGCTTCCAAATATCCCTTTGCCAATTCCACAAGAACAGACTTAGCGAAAGGCTTCTTGAAGGGAAAGATGTAACTCTGTGAGATGAATTAACAGAACACAGAGCAGTTTCTCAGAAAGCTTCTTTCCAGTTTCCAACGGAAGATATTTCCTTTTTCACCATAGCCCTCTATGGGCTTCCAAATATCCCTTTGCCAATTCCACAAGAAGAGCCTTAGCGAAAGGCTTCTTGAAGGGAAAGATGTAACTCTGTGAGATAAATTAACAGAACACAGAGTAGTTTCTCAGAAAGCTTCTTTCCAGTTTTGAACGGAAGATATTTCCTTTTTCACCATAGCCCTCTATGGGCTTCCAAATATCCCTTTGCCAATTCCACAAGAACAACCTTAGGGAAAGGCTTCTTGAAGGGAAAGATGTAACTCTGTGAGATGAATTAACAGAACACAGAGCAGTTTCTCAGAAAGCTTCTTTCCAGTTTTGAACGGAAGATATTTCCTTTTTCACCATAGAACTCTAGGGGCTTCCAAATATCCCTTTGCCAATTCCACAAGAACAGCCTTAGCGAAAGGCTTCTTGAAGGGAAAGATGTAACTCTGTGAGATGAATTAACAGAACACAGAGCAGTTTCTCAGAAAGCTTCTTTCCAGTTTTGAACGGAAGATAGTTCCTTTTTCACCATAGCCCTCTATGGGCTTCCAAATATCCCTTTGCCAATTCCACAAGAACAGCCTTAGCGAAAGGCTTCTTGAAGGGAAAGATGTAACTCTGTGAGATGAATTAACAGAACACAGAGCAGTTTCTCAGAAAGCTTCTTTCCAGTTTTGAACGGAAGATATTTTCTTTTTCACCAGAGCCCTCTATGGGCTTCCAAATATCCCTTTGCCAATTCCACAAGAACAGCTTTAGCGAAAGGCTTCTTGAAGGGAAAGATGTAACTCTGTGAGATGAATTAACAGAACACAGAGCAGTTTCTCAGAAAGCTTCTTTCCAGTTTTGAACGGAAGATATTTCCTTTTTCACCATAGCCCTCTATGGGCTTCAAAATATCCCTTTGCCGATTCCACAAGAACAGCCTTAGCGAAAGGCTTCTTGAAGGGAAAGATGTAACTCTGTGAGATGAATTAACAGAACACAGAGCAGTTTCTCAGAAAGCTTCTTTCCAGTTTTGAACGGAAGATATTTCCTTTTTCACCATAGACCTCTATGGGCTTCCAAATATCCCTTTGCCAATTCCACAAGAACAGCCTTAGCGAAAGGCTTCTTGAAGGGAAAGATGTAACTCTGTGAGATGTATTAACAGAACACAGAGCAGTTTCTCAGAAAGCTTCTTTCCAGTTTTGAACGGAAGATATTTCCTTTTTCACCATAGCCCTCTATGGGCTTCCAAATATCCCTTTGCCAACTCCACAAGAACAGCCTTAGCGAAAGGCTTCTTGAAGGGAAAGATGTAACTCTGTGAGATGAATTAACAGAACACAGAGCAGTTTCTCAGAAAGCTTCTTTCCAGTTTTGAACGGAAGATATTTCCTTTTTCACCATAGCCCTCTATGGGCTTCCAAATATCCCTTTGCCAATTCCACAAGAACAGCCTTAGCGAAAGGCTTCTTGAAGGGAAAGATATAACTCTGTGAGATGAATTAACAGAACACAGAGCAGTTTCTCAGAAAGCTTCTTTCCAGTTTTGAACGGAAGATATTTCCTTTTTCACCATAGCCCTCTATGGGCTTCCACATATCCCTTTGCCAATTCCACAAGAACAGCCTTAGCGAAAGGCTTCTTGAAGGGAAAGATATAACTCTGGGAGATGAATTAACAGAACACAGAGCAGTTTCTCAGAAAGCTTCTTTCCAGTTTTGAACGGAAGATATTTCCTTTTTCACCATAGCCCTCTATGGGCTTCCAAATATCCCTTTGCCAATTCCACAAGAACAGCCTTAGCGAAAGCCTTCTTGAAGGGAAAGATGTAACTCTGTGAGATGAATTAACAGAACACAGAGCAGTTTCTCAGAAAGCTTCTTTCCAGTTTTGAACGGAAGATATTTCCTTTTTCACCATAGCCCTCTACGGGCTTCCAAATATCCCTTTGCCAATTCCACAAGAACAGCCTTAGCGAAAGGCTTCTTGAAGGGAAAGATGTACCTCTGTGAGATGAATTAACAGAACACAGAGCAGTTTCTCAGAAAGCTTCTTTCCAGTTTTGAACGGAAGATATTTCCTTTTTCACCATAGCCCTCTATGGGCTTCCAAATATCCCTTTGCCAATTCCACAAGAACAGCCTTAGCGAAAGGCTTCTTGAAGGGAAAGATGTAACACTGTGAGATGAATTAACAGAACACAGAGCAGTTTCTCAGAAAGCTTCTTTCCAGTTTTGAACGGAAGATATTTCCTTTTTCACCATAGACCTCTATGGGCTTCCAAATATCCCTTTGCCAATTCCACAAGAACAGCCTTAGCGAAAGGCTTCTTGAAGGGAAAGATGTAACTCTGTGAGATGTATTAACAGAACACAGAGCAGTTTCTCAGAAAGCTTCTTTCCAGTTTTAAACGGAAGATATTTACTTTTTCACCATAGCCCTCTATGGGCTTCCAAATATCCCTTTGCCAACTCCACAAGAACAGCCTTAGCGAAAGGCTTCTTGAAGGGAAAGATGTAACTCTGTGAGATGAATTAACAGAACACAGAGCAGTTTCTCAGAAACCTTCTTTCCAGTTTTGAACGGAAGATATTTCCTTTTTCACCATAGCCCTCTATGGGCTTCCAAATATCCCTTTGCCAATTCCACAAGAACAGCCTTAGCGAAAGGCTTCTTGAAGGGAAAGATGTAACTCTGTGAGATGAATTAACAGAACACAGAGCAGTTTCTCAGAAAGCTTCTTTCCAGTTTTGAACGGAAGATATTTCCTTTTTCACCATAGCCCTCTATGGGCTTCCAAATATCCCTTTGCCAATTCCACAAGAACAGCCTTAGCGAAAGGCTTCTTGAAGGGAAAGATGTAACTCTGTGAGATGAATTAACAGAACACAGAGCAGTTTCTCAGAAAGCTTCTTTCCAGTTTTGAACGGAAGATATTTCCTTTTTCACCATAGCCCTCTATGGGCTTCCAAATATCCCTTTGCCAATTCCACAAGAACAGCCTTAGCGAAAGGCTTCTTGAAGGGAAAGATGTAACTCTGTGAGATGAATTAACAGAACACAGAGCAGTTTCTCAGAAAGCTTCTTTCCAGTTTTGAACGGAAGATATTTCCTTTTTCACCATAGCCCTCTATGGGCTTCCAAATATCCCTTTGCAAATTCCACAAGAACAACCTTAGCGAAAGGCTTCTTGAAGGGAAAGATGTAACTCTGTGATATGAATTAACAGAACACAGAGCAGTTTCTCAGAAAGCTTCTTTCCAGTTTTGAACGGAAGATATTTCCTTTTTCACCATAGCCCTCTATGGGCTTCCAAATATCCCTTTGCCAATTCCACAAGAACCACCTTAGCGAAAGGCTTCTTGAAGGGAAAGATGTAACTCTGTGATATGAATTAACAGAACACAGAGCAGTTTCTCAGAAAGCTTCTTTCCAGTTTTGAACGGAAGATATTTACTTTTTCACCATAGCCCTCTATGGGCTTCCAAATATCCCTTTGCCAATTCCACAAGAACAGCCTTAGCGAAAGGCTTCTTGAAGGGAAAGATGTAACTCTGTGAGATGAATTAACACAACACAGAGCAGTTTCTCAGAAAGCTTCTTTCCAGTTTTGAACGGAAGATATTTCCTTTTTCACCATAGCCCTCTATGGGCTTCCAAATATCCCTTTGCCAATTCCACAAGAACAGCCTTAGCGAAAGGCTTCTTGAAGGGAAAGATGTAACTCTGTGAGATGAATTAACAGAACACAGAGCAGTTTCTCAGAAAGCTTCTTTCCAGTTTTGAACGGAAGATATTTCCTTTTTCACCATAGCCCTCTATGGGCTTCCAAATATCCCTTTGCAAATTCCACAAGAACAACCTTAGCGAAAGGCTTCTTGAAGGGAAAGATGTAACTCTGTGATATGAATTAACAGAACACAGAGCAGTTTCTCAGAAAGCTTCTTTCCAGTTTTGAACGGAAGATATTTCCTTTTTCACCATAGCCCTCTATGGGCTTCCAAATATCCCTTTGCCAATTCCACAAGAACCACCTTAGCGAAAGGCTTCTTGAAGGGAAAGATGTAACTCTGTGATATGAATTAACAGAACACAGAGCAGTTTCTCAGAAAGCTTCTTTCCAGTTTTGAACGGAAGATATTTACTTTTTCACCATAGCCCTCTATGGGCTTCCAAATATCCCTTTGCCAATTCCACAAGAACAGCCTTAGCGAAAGGCTTCTTGAAGGGAAAGATGTAACTCTGTGAGATGAATTAACAGAACACAGAGCAGTTTCTCAGAAAGCTTCTTTCCAGTTTTGAACGGAAGATATTTCCTTTTTCACCATAGCCCTCTATGGGCTTCCAAATATCCCTTTGCCAATTCCACAAGAACAGCCTTAGCGAAAGGCTTCTTGAAGGGAAAGATGTAACTCTGTGAGATGAATTAACAGAACACAGAGCAGTTTCTCAGAAAGCTTCTTTCCAGTTTTGAACGGAAGATATTTCCTTTTTCATCATAGCCCTCTATGGGCTTCCAAATATCCCTTTGCCAATTCCACAAGAACAGCCTTAGCGAAAGGCTTCTTGAAGGGAAAGATGTAACTCTGTGAGATGAATTAACAGAACACAGAGCAGTTTCTCAGAAAGCTTCTTTCCAGTTTTGAACGGAAGATATTTCCTTTTTCACCATAGCCCTCTATGGGCTTCCAAATATCCCTTTGCCAATTCCACAAGAACAGCCTTAGCGAAAGGCTTCTTGAAGGGAAAGATGTAACTCTGTGAGATGAATTAACAGAACACAGAGCAGTTTCTCAGAAAGCTTCTTTCCAGTTTTGAACGGAAGATATCTCCTTTTTCACCATAGCCCTCTATGGGCTTCCAAATATCCCTTTGCAAATTCCACAAGAACAACCTTAGCGAAAGGCTTCTTGAAGGGAAAGATGTAACTCTGTGAGATGAATTAACAGAACACAGAGCAGTTTCTCAGAAAGCTTCTTTCCAGTTTTGAACGGAAGATATTTCCTTTTTCACCATAGCCCTCTATGGGCTTCCAAATATCCCTTTGCCAATTCCACAAGAACCACCTTAGCGAAAGGCTTCTTGAAGGGAAAGATGTAACTCTGTGATATGAATTAACAGAACACAGAGCAGTTTCTCAGAAAGCTTCTTTCCAGTTTTGAACGGAAGATATTTACTTTTTCACCATAGCCCTCTATGGGCTTCCAAATATCCCTTTGCCAATTCCACAAGAACAGCCTTAGCGAAAGGCTTCTTGAAGGGAAAGATGTAACTCTGTGAGATGAATTAACACAACACAGAGCAGTTTCTCAGAAAGCTTCTTTCCAGTTTTGAACGGAAGATATTTCCTTTTTCACCATAGCC
Source organism: Chlorocebus sabaeus (assembly GCF_047675955.1). Taxonomy (NCBI): domain Eukaryota; kingdom Metazoa; phylum Chordata; class Mammalia; order Primates; family Cercopithecidae; genus Chlorocebus; species Chlorocebus sabaeus. The sequence continues at coordinate 190,785 of NW_027327752.1, read as the reverse complement.
CTCTATGGGCTTCCAAATATCCCTTTGCCAATTCCACAAGAACAGCCTTAGCGAAAGGCTTCTTGAAGGGAAAGATGTAACTCTGTGAGATGAATTAACAGAACACAGAGCAGTTTCTCAGTAAGCTTCTTTCCAGTTTTGAACGGAAGATATTTCCTTTTTCACCATAGCCCTGTATGGGCTTCCAAATATCCCTTTGCCAATTCCACAAGAACAGCCTTAGCGAAAGGCTTCTTGAAGGGAAAGATGTAACTCTGTGAGATGAATTAACAGAACACAGAGCAGATTCTCAGAAAGCTTCTTTCCAGTTTTGAACGGAAGATATTTTCTTTTTCACGAGAGCCCTCTATGGGCTTCCAAATATCCCTTTGCCAATTCCACAAGAACAGCTTTAGCGAAAGGCTTCTTGAAGGGAAAGATGTAACTCTGTGAGATGAATTAACAGAACACAGAGCAGTTTCTCAGAAAGCTTCTTTCCAGTTTTGAACGGAAGATATTTCCTTTTTCACCATAGCCCTCTATGGGTTTCCAAATATCCCTTTGCCGATTCCACAAGAACAGCCTTAGCGAAAGGCTTCTTGAAGGGAAAGATGTAACTCTGTGAGATGAATTAACAGAACACAGAGCAGTTTCTCAGAAAGCTTCTTTCCAGTTTTGAACGGAAGATATTTCCTTTTTCACCATAGCCCTCTATGGGCTTCCAAATATCCCTTTGCCAATTCCACAAGAACAGCCTTAGCGAAAGGCTTCTTGAAGGGAAAGATGTAACTCTGTGAGATGAATTAACAGAACACAGAGCAGTTTCTCAGAAACCTTCTTTCCAGTTTTGAACGGAAGATATTTCCTTTTTCACCATAGCCCTCTATGGGCTTCCACATATCCCTTTGCCAATTCCACAAGAACATCCTTAGCGAAAGGCTTCTTGAAGGGAAAGATGTAACTCTGTGAGATGAATTAACAGAACACAGAGCAGTTTCTCAGAAAGCTTCTTTCCAGTTTTGAACGGAAGATATTTCCTTTTTCACCATAGCCCTCTATGGGCTTCCAAATATCCCTTTGCCAATTCCACAAGAACAGCCTTAGCGAAAGGCTTCTTGAAGGGAAAGATGTAACTCTGTGAGATGAATTAACAGAACACAGAGCAGTTTCTCAGAAAGCTTCTTTCCAGTTTTGAATGGAAGATATTTCCTTTTTCACCATAGCCCTCGAAGGGCTTCCAAATATCCCTTTGCCAATTCCACAAGAACAGCCTTAGCGAAAGTCTTCTTGAAGGGAAAGATGTAACTCTGTGAGATGAATTAACAGAACACAGAGCAGTTTCTCAGAAAGCTTCTTTCCAGTTTTGAACAGAAGATATTTTCTTTTTCACCATAGCCCTCTATGGGCTTCCCAATATCCCTTTTCCAATTCCACAAGAACAGCCTTAGCGAAAGGCTTCTTGAAGGGAAAGATGTAACTCTGTGAGATGAATTAACAGAACACAGAGCAGTTTCTCAGAAAGCTTCTTTCCAGTTTTGAACGGAAGATATTTCCTTTTTCACCATAGCCCTCTATGGGCTTCCAAATATCCCTTTGCCAATTCCACAAGAACAGCCTTAGCGAAAGGCTTCTTGAAGGAAAAGATGTAACTCTGTGAGATGAATTAACAGAACACAGAGCAGTTTCTCAGAAAGCTTCTTTCCAGTTTTGAACGGAAGATATTTCCTTTTTCAATATAGCCCTCTATGGGCTTCCAAATATCCCTTTGCCAATTCCACAAGAACAGCCTTAGCGAAAGGCTTCTTGAAGGGAAAGATGTAACTCTGTGAGATGAATTAACAGAACACAGAGCAGTTTCTCAGAAAGCTTCTTTCCAGTTTTGAACGGAAGATATTTCCTTTTCCACCATAGCCCTCTATGGGCTTCCAAATATCCCTTTGCCAATTCCACAAGAACAGCCTTAGCGAAATGCTTCTTGAAGGGAAAGATATAACTCTGTGAGATGAATTAACAGAACACAGAGCAGTTTCTCAGAAAGCTTCTTTCCCGTTTTGAAAGGAAGATATTTCCTTTTTCACCATAGCCCTCTATGGGCTTCCAAATATCCCTTTGCCAATTCCACAAGAACAGCCTTAGCGAAAGGCTTCTTGAAGGGAAAGATGTAACTCTGTGAGATGAATGAACAGAACACAGAGCAGTTTCTCAGAAAGCTTCTTTCCAGTTTTGAACGGAAGATATTTCCTTTTTCACCATAGCCCTCTATGGGCTTCCAAATATCCCTTTGCCAATTCCACAAGAACAGCCTTAGCGAAAGGCTTCTTGAAGGGAAAGATGTAACTCTGTGAGATGAATTAACAGAACACAGAGCAGTTTCTCAGAAAGCTTCTTTCCAGTTTTGAACGGAAGATATTTCCTTTTTCACCATAGCCCTCTATGGGCTTCAAAATATCCCTTTGCCGATTCCACAAGAACAGACTTAGCGAAAGGCTTCTTGAAGGGAAAGATGTAACTCTGTGAGATGAATTAACAGAACACAGAGCAGTTTCTCAGAAAGCTTCTTTCCAGTTTTGAACGGAAGATATTTCCTTTTTCACCATAGCCCTCTATGGGCTTCCAAATATCCCTTTGCCAATTCCACAAGAACAGCCTTAGCGAAAGGCTTCTTGAAGGGAAAGATGTAACTCTGTGAGATGAATTAACAGAACACAGAGCAGTTTCTCAGAAAGCTTCTTTCCAGTTTTGAACGGAAGATATTTCCTTTTTCACCATAGCCCTGTATGGGCTTCCACATATCCCTTTGCCAATTCCACAAGAACAGCCTTAGCGAAAGGCTTCTTGAAGGGAAAGATGTAACTCTGTGAGATGAATTAACAGAACACAGAGCAGTTTCTCAGAAAGCTTCTTTCCAGTTTTGAACGGAAGATATTTCCTTTTTCACCATAGCCCTCTATGGGCTTCCAAATATCCCTTTGCCAATTCCACAAGAACAGCCTTAGCGAAAGGCTTCTTGAAGGGAAAGATGTAACTCTGTGAGATGAATTAACAGAACACAGAGCAGTTTCTCAGAAAGCTTCTTTCCAGTTTTGAACGGAAGATATTTCCTTTTTCACCATAGCCCTCTATGGGCTTCCAAATATCCCTTTGCCAATTCCACAAGAACAGCCTTAGCGAAAGGCTTCTTGAAGGGAAAGATGTAACTCTGTGAGATGAATTAACAGAACACAGAGCAGTTTCTCAGAAAGCTTCTTTCCAGTTTTGAACGGAAGATATTTCCTTTTTCACCATAGCCCTCTATGGGCTTCCAAATATCCCTTTGCCAATCCCACAAGAACAGCCTTAGCGAAAGGCTTCTTGAAGGGAAAGATGTAACTCTGTGAGATGAATTAACAGAACACAGAGCAGTTTCTCAGAAAGCTTCTTTCCAGTTTTGAACGGAAGATATTTCCTTTTTCACCAGAGCCCTCTATGGGCTTCCAAATATCCCTTTGCCAATTCCACAAGAACAGCCTTAGCGAAAGGCTACTTGAAGGGAAAGATGTAACTCTGTGAGATGAATTAACAGAACACAGAGCAGTTTCTCAGAAAGCTTCTTTCCAGTTTTGAACGGAAGATATTTCCTTTTTCACCATAGCCCTCTACGGGCTTCCAAATATCCCTTTGCCAATTCCACAAGAACAGCCTTAGCGAAAGGCTTCTTGAAGGGAAAGATGTAAATCTGTGAGATGAATTAACAGAACACAGAGCAGTTTCTCAGAAAGCTTCTTTCCAGTTTTGAACGGAAGATACTTCCTTTTTCACCATAGCCCTCTATGGGCTTCCAAATATCCCTTTGCCAATTCCACAAGAACAGCCTTAGCGAAAGGCTTCTTGAAGGGAAAGATGTAACTCTGTGAGATGAATTAACAGAACACAGAGCAGTTTCTCAGAAAGCTTCTTTCCAGTTTCCAACGGAAGATATTTCCTTTTTCACCATAGCCCTCTATGGGCTTCCAAATATCCCTTTGCCAATTCCACAAGAACAGCCTTAGCGAAAGGCTTCTTGAAGGGAAAGATGTAACTCTGTGAGATGAATTAACAGAACACAGAGCAGATTCTCAGAAAGCTTCTTTCCAGTTTTGAACGGAATATATTTCCTTTTTCACCATAGACCTCTATGGGCTTCCAAATATCCTTTTGCCAATTCCACAAGAACAGCCTTAGCGAAAGGCTTCTTGAAGGGAAAGATGTAACTCTGTGAGATGAATTAACAGAACACAGAGCGGTTTCTCAGAAAGCTTCTTTCCAGTTTTGAACGGAAGATATTTCCTTTTTCACCATAGGCCTCTATGGGCTTCCAAATATCCCTTTGCCAATTCCACAAGAACAGCCTTAGCGAAAGGCTTCTTGAAGGGAAAGATGTAACTCTGTGAGATGAATTAACAGAACACAGAGCGGTTTCTCAGAAAGCTTCTTTCCAGTTTTGAACGGAAGATATTTCCTTTTTCACCATAGGCCTCTATGGGCTTCCAAATATCCCTTTGCCAATTCCACAAGAACAGCCTTAGCGAAAGGCTTCTTGAAGGGAAAGATGTAACTCTGTGAGATGAATTAACAGAACACAGAGCAGTTTCTCAGAAAGCTTCTTTCCAGTTTTGAACGGAAGATATTTTCTTTTTCACCATAGCCCTCTATGGGCTTCCAAATATCCCTTTGCCAATTCCACAAGAACAGCCTTAGCGAAAGGCTTCTTGAAGGGAAAGATGTAACTCTGTGAGATGAATGAACAAAACACAGAGCAGTTTCTCAGAAAGATTCTTTCCAGTTTTGAACGGAATATATTTCCTTTTTCACCATAGCCCTCTATGGGCTTCCAAATATCCCTTTTCCAATTCCACAAGAACAGCCTTAGCGAAAGGCTTCTTGAAGGGAAAGATGTAACTCTGTGAGATGAATTAACAGAACACAGAGCAGTTTCTCAGAAAGCTTCTTTCCAGTTTTGAACGGAAGATATTTCCTTTTTCACCATAGCCCTCTATGGGCTTCCAAATATCCCTTTGCCAATTCCACAAGAACAGCCTTAGCGAAAGGCTTCTTGAAGGGAAAGATGTAACTCTGTGAGATGAATTAACAGAACACAGAGCAGTTTCTCAGAAAGCTTCTTTCCAGTTTCCAACGGAAGATATTTCCTTTTTCACCATAGCCCTCTATGGGCTTCCAAATATCCCTTTGCCAATTCCACAAGAACAGCCTTAGCGAAAGGCTTCTTGAAGGGAAAGATGTAACTCTGTGAGATGAATTAACAGAACACAGAGCAGTTTCTCAGAAAGCTTCTTTCCAGTTTTGAACGGAAGATATTTCCTTTTTCACCGTAGCCCTCTATGGGCTTCCAAATATCCCCTTGCCAATTCCACAAGAACAGCCTTAGCGAAAGGCTTCTTGAAGGGAAAGATGTAACTCTGTGAGATGAATTAACAGAACACAGAGCAGTTTCTCAGAAAGCTTCTTTCCAGTTTTGAACGGAAGATATTTCCTTTTTCACCATAGCCCTCTATGGGCTTCCAAATATCCCTTTGCCAATTCCACAAGAACAGCCTTAGCGAAAGGCTTCTTGAAGGGAAAGATGTAACTCTGTGAGATGAATTAACAGAACACAGAGCAGTTTCTCAGAAAGCTTCTTTCCAGTTTTGAACGGAAGATATTTCCTTTTTCACCATAGCCCTCTATGGGCTTCCAAATATCCCTTTGCCAATCCCACAAGAACAGCCTTAGCGAAAGGCTTCTTGAAGGGAAAGATGTAACTCTGTGAGATGAATTAAGAGAACACAGAGCAGTTTCTCAGAAAGCTTCTGTCCAGTTTTGAACGGAAGATATTTCCTTTTTCACCAGAGCCCTCTATGGGCTTCCAAATATCCCTTTGCCAATTCCACAAGAACAGCCTTAGCGAAAGGCTACTTGAAGGGAAAGATGTAACTCTGTGAGATGAATTAACAGAACACAGAGCAGTTTCTCAGAAAGCTTCTTTCCAGTTTTGAACGGAAGATATTTCCTTTTTCACCATAGCCCTCTACGGGCTTCCAAATATCCCTTTGCCAATTCCACGAGATCAGCCTTAGCGAAAGGCTTCTTGAAGGGAAAGATGTAAATCTGTGAGATGAATTAACAGAACACAGAGCAGTTTCTCAGAAGGCTTCTTTCCAGTTTTGAACGGAAGATACTTCCTTTTTCACCATAGCCCTCTATGGGCTTCCAAATATCCCTTTGCCAATTCCACAAGAACAGCCTTAGCGAAAGGCTTCTTGAAGGGAAAGACGTAACTCTGTGAGATAAATTAACAGAACACAGAGCAGTTTCTCAGAAAGCTTCTTTCCAGTTTTGAACGGAAGATATTTCCTTTTTCACCATAGCCCTCTATGGGCTTCCAAATATCCCTTTGCCAATTCCACAAGAACAGCCTTAGCGAAAGGCTTCTTGAAGGGAAAGATGTAACTCTGTGAGATGAATTAACAGAACACAGAGCAGTTTCTCAGAAAGCTTCCTTCCAGTTTTGAACGGAAGATATTTCCTTTTTCACCATAGCCCTCTGTGGGCTTCCAAATATCCCTTTGCCAATTCCACAAGAACAGCCTTAGCGAAAGGCTTCTTGAAGGGAAAGATGTAACTCTGTGAGATGAATTAACAGAACACAGAGCACTTTCTCAGAAAGCTTCTTTCCAGTTTTGAACGGAAGATATTTCCTTTTTCACCATAGCCCTCTATGGGCTTCCAAATATCCCTTTGCCGATTCCACAAGAACAGCCTTAGCGAAAGGCTTCTTGAAGGGAAAGATGTAACTCTGTGAGATGAATGAACAAAACACAGAGCAGTTTCTCAGAAAGATTCTTTCCAGTTTTGAACGGAATATATTTCCTTTTTCACCATAGCCCTCTATGGGCTTCCAAATATCCCTTTTCCAATTCCTCAAGAACAGCCTTAGCGAAAGGCTTCTTGAAGGGAAAGATGTAACTCTGTGAGATGAATTAACAGTACACAGAGCAGTTTCTCAGAAAGCTTCTTTCCAGTTTTGAACGGAAGATATTTCCTTTTTCACCATAGCCCTCTATGGGCTTCCAAATATCCCTTGGCCAATTGAACAAGAAAAGCCTTAGCGAAAGGCTTCTTGAAGGGAAAGATGTAACTCTGTGAGTTGAATGAACAGAACACAGAGCAGTTTCTCAGAAAGCTTCTTTCCAGTTTTGAACGGAAGATATTTCCTTTTTCACCATAGCCCTCTATGGGCTTCCAAATATCCCTTTGCCAATTCCACAAGAACAGCCTTAGCGAAAGGCTTCTTGAAGGGAAAGATGTAACTCTGTGAGATGAATTAAGAGAACACAGAGCAGTTTCTCAGAAAGCTTCTTTCCAGTTTTGAACGGAAGATATTTCCTTTTTCACCATAGCCCTCTATGGGCTTCCAAATATCCCTTTGCCAATTCCACAAGAACAGCCTTAGCGAAAGGCTTCTTGAAGGGAAAGATGTAACTCTGTGAGATGAATGAACAAAACACAGAGCAGTTTCTCAGAAAGATTCTTTCCAGTTTTGAACGGAATATATTTCCTTTTTCACCATAGCCCTCTATGGGCTTCCAAATATCCCTTTGCCAATTCCACAAGAACAGCCTTAGCGAAAGGCTTCTTGAAGGGAAAGATGTAACTCTGTGAGATGAATTAACAGTACACAGAGCAGTTTCTCAGAAAGCTTCTTTCCAGTTTTGAACGGAAGATATTTCCTTTTTCACCATAGCCCTCTATGGGCTTCCAAATATCCCTTGGCCAAATGAACAAGAAAAGCCTTAGCGAAAGGCTTCTTGAAGGGAAAGATGTAACTCTGTGAGATGAATTAACAGAACACAGAGCAGTTTCTCAGAAAGCTTCTTTCCAATTTTGAACGGAAGATATTTCCTTTTTCACCATAGCCCTCTATGGGCTTCCAAATATCCCTTTGCCAACTCCACAAGAACAGCCTTAGCGAAAGGCTTCTTGAAGGGAAAGATGTAACTCTGTGAGATGAATTAAGAGAACACAGAGCAGTTTCTCAGAAAGCTTCTTTCCAGTTTTGAACGGAAGATATTTCCTTTTTCACCATAGCCCTCTATGGGCTTCCAAATATCCCTTTGCCAATTCCACAAGAACAGCCTTAGCGAAAGGCTTCTTGAAGGGAAAGATGTAACTCTGTGAGATGAATGAACAAAACACAGAGCAGTTTCTCAGAAAGATTCTTTCCAGTTTTGAACGGAATATATTTCCTTTTTCACCATAGCCCTCTATGGGCTTCCAAATATCCCTTTGCCAATTCCACAAGAACAGCCTTAGCGAAAGGCTTCTTGAAGGGAAAGATGTAACTCTGTGAGATGAATTAACAGTACACAGAGCAGTTTCTCAGAAAGCTTCTTTCCAGTTTTGAACGGAAGATATTTCCTTTTTCACCATAGCCCTCTATGGGCTTCCAAATATCCCTTGGCCAAATGAACAAGAAAAGCCTTAGCGAAAGGCTTCTTGAAGGGAAAGATGTAACTCTGTGAGATGAATTAACAGAACACAGAGCAGTTTCTCAGAAAGCTTCTTTCCAATTTTGAACGGAAGATATTTCCTTTTTCACCATAGCCCTCTATGGGCTTCCAAATATCCCTTTGCCAACTCCACAAGAACAGCCTTAGCGAAAGGCTTCTTGAAGGGAAAGATGTAACTCTGTGAGATGAATTAACAGAACACAGAGCAGTTTCTCAGAAAGCTTCTTTCCACTTTTGAACGGAAGATATTTCCTTTTTCACCATAGCCCTCTATGGGCTTCCAAATATCCCTTTGCCAATTCCACAAGAACAGCCTTAGCGAAAGGCTTCTTGAAGGGAAAGATGTAACTCTGTGAGATGAATTAACAGAACACAGAGCAGTTTCTCAGAAAGCTTCTTTCCAGTTTTGAACGGAAGATATTTCCTTTTTCACCATAGCCCTCTTTGGGCTTCCAAATATCCCTTTGCCAATTCCACAAGAACAGCCTTAGCGAAAGGCTTCTTGAAGGGAAAGATGTAACTCTGTGAGATGAATTAACAGAACACAGAGCAGTTTCTCAGAAAGCTTCTTTCCAGTTTTGAACGGAAGATATTTCCTTTTTCACCATAGCCCTCTATGGGCTTCCAAATATCCCTTTGCCAATTCCACAAGAACAGCCTTAGCGAAAGGCTTCTTGAAGGGAAAGATGTAACTCTGTGAGATGAATTAACAGAACACAGAGCAGTTTCTCAGAAAGCTTCTTTCCAGTTTTGAACGGAAGATATTTCCTTTTTCACCATAGCCCTCTATGGGCTTCCAAATATCCCTTTGCCAATTCCACAAGAACAGCCTTAGCGAAAGGCTTCTTGAAGGGAAAGATGTAACTCTGTGAGATGAATTAACAGAACACAGAGCAGTTTCTCAGAAAGCTTCTTTCCAGTTTTGAACGGAAGATATTTCCTTTTTCACCATAGCCCTCTATGGGCTTCCAAATAACCCTTTGCCAATTCCACAAGAACAGCCTTAGCGAAAGGCTTCTTGAAGGGAAAGATGTAACTCTGTGAGATGAATTAACAGAACACAGAGCAGTTTCTCAGAAAGCTTCTTTCCAGTTTTGAACGGAAGATATTTTCTTTTTCACCATAGCCCTCTATGGGCTTCCAAATATCCCTTTGCCAATTCCACAAGAACAGCCTTAGCGAAAGGCTTCTTGAAGGGAAAGATGTAACTCTGTGAGATGAATGAACAAAACACAGAGCAGTTTCTCAGAAAGATTCTTTCCAGTTTTGAACGGAATATATTTCCTTTTTCACCATAGCCCTCTATGGGCTTCCAAATATCCCTTTTCCAATTCCACAAGAACAGCCTTAGCGAAAGGCTTCTTGAAGGGAAAGATGTAACTCTGTGAGATAAATTAACAGAACACAGAGCAGTTTCTCAGAAAGCTTCTTTCCAGTTTTGAACGGAAGATATTTCCTTTTTCACCATAGCCCTCTATGGGCTTCCAAATATCCCTTTGCCAATTCCACAAGAACAGCCTTAGCGAAAGGCTTCTTGAAGGGAAAGATGTAACTCTGTGAGATGAATTAACAGAACACAGAGCAGTCTCTCAGAAAGCTTCTTTCCAGTTTCCAACGGAAGATATTTCCTTTTTCACCATAGCCCTCTATGGGCTTCCAAATATCCCTTTGCCAATTCCACAAGAACAGCCTTAGCGAAAGGCTTCTTGAAGGGAAAGATGTAAGTCTGTGAGATGAATTAACAGAACACAGAGCAGTTTCTCAGAAAGCTTCTTTCCAGTTTTGAACGGAAGATATTTCCTTTTTCACCATAGCCCTCTATGGGCTTCCAAATATCCCTTTGCCAATTCCACAAGAACAGCCTTAGCGAAAGGCTTCTTGAAGGGAAAGATGTAACTCTGTGAGATGAATTAACAGAACACAGAGCAGTTTCTCAGAAAGCTTCTTTCCAGTTTTGAACGGAAGATATTTCCTTTTTCACCATAGCCCTCTATGGGCTTCCAAATATCCCTTTGCCAATACCACAAGAACAGCCTTAGCGAAAGGCTTCTTGAAGGGAAAGATGTAACACTGTGAGATGAATTAACAGAACACAGAGCAGTTTCTCAGAAAGCTTCTTTCCAGTTTTGAACGGAAGATATTTCCTTTTTCACCATAGCCCTCTATGGGCTTCCAAATATCCCTTTGCCAATCCCACAAGAACAGCCTTAGCGAAAGGCTTCTTGAAGGGAAAGATGTAACTCTGTGAGATGAATTAACAGAACACAGAGCAGTTTCTCAGAAAGCTTCTTTCCAGTTTTGAACGGAAGATATTTCCTTTTTCACCAGAGCCCTCTATGGGCTTCCAAATATCCCTTTGCCAATTCCACAAGAACAGCCTTAGCGAAAGGCTACTTGAAGGGAAAGATGTAACTCTGTGAGATGAATTAACAGAACACAGAGCAGTTTCTCAGAAAGCTTCTTTCCAGTTTTGAACGGAAGATATTTCCTTTTTCACCACAGCCCTCTACGGGCTTCCAAATATCCCTTTGCCAATTCCACAAGAACAGCCTTAGCGAAAGGCTTCTTGAAGGGAAAGATGTAAATCTGTGAGATGAATTAACAGAACACAGAGCAGTTTCTCAGAAAGCTTCTTTCCAGTTTTGAACGGAAGATACTTCCTTTTTCACCATAGCCCTCTATGGGCTTCCAAATATCCCTTTGCCAATTCCACAAGAACAGCCTTAGCGAAAGGCTTCTTGAAGGGAAAGATGTAACTCTGTGAGATAAATTAACAGAACACAGAGCAGTTTCTCAGAAAGCTTCTTTCCAGTTTTGAACGGAAGATATTTCCTTTTTCACCATAGCCCTCTATGGGCTTCCAAATATCCCTTTGCCAATTCCACAAGAACAGCCTTAGCGAAAGGCTTCTTGAAGGGAAAGATGTAACTCTGTGAGATGAATTAACAGAACACAGAGCAGTTTCTCAGAAAGCTTCCTTCCAGTTTTGAACGGAAGATATTTCCTTTTTCACCATAGCCCTCTGTGGGCTTCCAAATATCCCTTTGCCAATTCCACAAGAACAGCCTTACCGAAAGGCTTCTTGAAGGGAAAGATGTAACTCTGTGAGATGAATTAACAGAACACAGAGCACTTTCTCAGAAAGCTTCTTTCCAGTTTTGAACGGAAGATATTTCCTTTTTCATCATAGCCCTCTATGGGCTTCCAAATATCCCTTTGCCAATTCCACAAGAACAGCCTTAGCGAAAGGCTTCTTGAAGGGAAAGATGTAACTCTGTGAGATGAATTAACAGAACACAGAGCAGTTTCTCAGAAAGCTTCTTTCCAGTTTTGAATGGAAGATATTTCCTTTTTCACCATAGCCCTCTATGGGCTTCCAAATATCCCTTTGCCAATTCCACAAGAACAGCCTTAGCGAAAGGCTTCTTGAAGGGAAAGATGTAACTCTGTGAGATGAATTAACAGAACACAGAGCAGATTCTCAGAAAGCTTCTTTCCAGTTTTTAACGGAATATATTTCCTTTTTCACCATAGACCTCTATGGGCTTCCAAATATCCCTTTGCCAATTCCACAAGAACAGCCTTAGCGAAAGGCTTCTTGAAGGGAAAGATGTAACTCTGTGAGATGTATTAACAGAACACAGAGCAGTTTCTCAGAAAGCTTCTTTCCAGTTTTGAACGGAAGATATTTCCTTTTTCACCATAGCCCTCTATGGGCTTCCAAATATCCCTTTGCCAACTCCACAAGAACAGCCTTAGCGAAAGGCTTCTTGAAGGGAAAGATGTAATTCCGTGAGATGAATTAACAGAACACAGAGCAGTTTCTCAGAAAGCTTCTTTCCAGTTTTGAACGGAAGATATTTCCTTTTTCACCATAGACCTCTATGGGCTTCCAAATATCCCTTTGCCAATTCCACAAGAACAGCCTTAGCGAAAGGCTTCTTGAAGGGAGAGATGTAACTCTGTGAGATGAATTAACAGAACACAGAGCAGTTTCTCAGAAAGCTTCTTTCCAGTTTTGAACGGAAGATATTTCCTTTTTCACCATAGCCCTCTATGGGCTTCCAAATATCCCTTTGCCAATTCCACAAGAACAGTCTTAGCGAAAGGCTTCTTGAAGGGAAAGATGTAACTCTGTGAGATGAATTAACAGAACACAGAGCAGTTTCTCAGAAAGCTTCTTTCCAGTTTTGAACGGAAGATATTTCCTTTTTCACCATAGCCGTCTATGGGCTTCCAAATATCCCTTTGCCAATTCCACAAGAACAGCCTTAGCGAAAGGCTTCTTGAAGGGAAAGATGTAACTCTGTGAGATGAATTAACAGAACACAGAGCAGTTTCTCAGAAAGCTTCTTTCCAGTTTTGAAAGGAAGATATTTCCTTTTTCACCATAGCCCTCTATGGGCTTCCAAATATCCCTTTGCCAATTCCACAAGAACAGCCTTAGCGAAAGGCTTCTTGAAGGGAAAGATGTAACTCTGTGAGATGAATTAACAGAACACAGAGCAGTTTCTCAGAAAGCTTCTTTCCAGTTTTGAACGGAATATATTTCCTTTTTCACCATAGACCTCTATGGGCTTCCAAATATCCCTTTGCCAATTCCACAAGAACAGCCTTAGCGAAAGGCTTCTTGAAGGGAAAGATGTAACTCTGTGAGATGTATTAACAGAACACAGAGCAGTTTCTCAGAAAGCTTCTTTCCAGTTTTGAACGGAAGATATTTCCTTTTTCACCATAGCCCTCTATGGGCTTCCAAATATCCCTTTGCCAACTCCACAAGAACAGCCTTAGCGAAAGGCTTCTTGAAGGGAAAGATGTAATTCCGTGAGATGAATTAACAGAACACAGAGCAGTTTCTCAGAAAGCTTCTTTCCAGTTTTGAACGGAAGATATTTCCTTTTTCACCATAGCCCTCTATGGGCTTCCAAATATCCCTTTGCCAATTCCACAAGAACAGCCTTAGCGAAAGGCTTTTTGAAGGGAAAGATGTAACTCTGTGAGATGAATTAACAGAACACAGAGCAGTTTCTCAGAAAGCTTCTTTCCAGTTTTGAACGGAAGATATTTCCTTTTTCACCGTAGCCCTCTATGGGCTTCCAAATATCCCTTTGCCAATTCCACAAGAACAGTCTTAGCGAAAGGCTTCTTGAAGGGAAAGATGTAACTCTGTGAGATGAATTAACAGAACACAGAGCAGTTTCTCAGAAAGCTTCTTTCCAGTTTTGAACGGAAGATATTTCCTTTTTCACCATAGCCCTCTATGGGCTTCCAAATATCCCTTTGCCAATTCCACAAGAACAGCCTTAGCGAAAGGCTTCTTGAAGGGAAAGATGTAACTCTGTGAGATGAATTACCAGAACACAGAGCAGTTTCTCAGAAAGCTTCTTTCCAGTTTTGAACGGAAGATATTTCCTTTTTCAACATAGCCCTCTATGGGCTTCCAAATATCCCTTGGCCAATTGAACAAGAACAGCCTTAGCGAAAGGCTTCTTGAAGGGAAAGATGTAACTCTGTGAGATGAATTAACAGAACACAGAGCAGTTTCTCAGAAAGCTTCTTTCCAATTTTGAACGGAAGATATTTCCTTTTTCACCATAGCCCTCTATGGGCTTCCAAATATCCCTTTGCCAACTCCACAAGAACAGCCTTAGCGAAAGGCTTCTTGAAGGGAAAGATGTAACTCTGTGAGATGAATTAACAGAACACAGAGCAGTTTCTCAGAAAGCTTCTTTCCACTTTTGAACGGAAGATATTTCCTTTTTCACCATAGCCCTCTATGGGCTTCCAAATATCCCTTTGCCAATTCCACAAGAACAGCCTTAGCGAAAGGCTTCTTGAAGGGAAAGATGTAACTCTGTGAGATGAATTAACAGAACACAGAGCAGTTTCTCAGAAAGCTTCTTTCCAGTTTTGAACGGAAGATATTTCCTTTTTCACCATAGCCCTCTTTGGGCTTCCAAATATCCCTTTGCCAATTCCACAAGAACAGCCTTAGCGAAAGGCTTCTTGAAGGGAAAGATGTAACTCTGTGAGATGAATTAACAGAACACAGAGCAGATTCTCAGAAAGCTTCTTTCCAGTTTTGAACGGAATATATTTCCTTTTTCACCATAGACCTCTATGGGCTTCCAAATATCCTTTTGCCAATTCCACAAGAACAGCCTTAGCGAAAGGCTTCTTGAAGGGAAAGATGTAACTCTGTGAGATGTATTAACAGAACACAGAGCAGTTTCTCAGAAAGCTTCTTTCCAGTTTTGAACGGAAGATATTTCCTTTTTCACCATAGCCCTCTATGGGCTTCCAAATATCCCTTTGCCAACTCCACAAGAACAGCCTTAGCGAAAGGCTTCTTGAAGGGAAAGATGTAATTCCGTGAGATGAATTAACAGAACACAGAGCAGTTTCTCAGAAAGCTTCTTTCCAGTTTCCAACGGAAGATATTTCCTTTTTCACCATAGCCCTCTATGGGCTTCCAAATATCCCTTTGCCAATTCCACAAGAACAGCCTTAGCGAAAGGCTTCTTGAAGGGAAAGATGTAACTCTGTGAGATGAATTAACAGAACACAGAGCAGTTTCTCAGAAAGCTTCTTTCCAGTTTTGAACGGAAGATATTTCCTTTTTCACCGTAGCCCTCTATGGGCTTCCAAATATCCCTTTGCCAATTCCACAAGAACAGCCTTAGCGAAAGGCTTCTTGAAGGGAAAGATGTAACTCTGTGAGATGAATTAACAGAACACAGAGCAGTTTCTCAGAAAGCTTCTTTCCAGTTTTGAACGGAAGATATTTCCTTTTTCACCATAGCCCTCTATGGGCTTCCAAATATCCCTTTGCCAATTCCACAAGAACAGCCTTAGCGAAAGGCTTCTTGAAGGGAAAGATGTAACTCTGTGAGATGAATTAACAGAACACAGAGCAGTTTCTCAGAAAGCTTCTTTCCAGTTTTGAACGGAAGATATTTCCTTTTTCACCATAGCCCTCTATGGGCTTCCAAATATCCCTTTGCCAATCCCACAAGAACAGCCTTAGCGAAAGGCTTCTTGAAGGGAAAGATGTAACTCTGTGAGATGAATTAACAGAACACAGAGCAGTTTCTCAGAAAGCTTCTGTCCAGTTTTGAACGGAAGATATTTCCTTTTTCACCAGAGCCCTCTATGGGCTTCCAAATATCCCTTTGCCAATTCCACAAGAACAGCCTTAGCGAAAGGCTACTTGAAGGGAAAGATGTAACTCTGTGAGATGAATTAACAGAACACAGAGCAGTTTCTCAGAAAGCTTCTTTCCAGTTTTGAACGGAAGATATTTCCTTTTTCACCATAGCCCTCTACGGGCTTCCAAATATCCCTTTGCCAATTCCACGAGAACAGCCTTAGCGAAAGGCTTCTTGAAGGGAAAGATGTAACTCTGTGAGATGAATTAACAGAACACAGAGCAGATTCTCAGAAAGCTTCTTTCCAGTTTTGAACGGAATATATTTCCTTTTTCACCGTAGACCTCTATGGGCTTCCAAATATCCCTTTGCCAATTCCACAAGAACAGCCTTAGCGAAAGGCTTCTTGAAGGGAAAGATGTAACTCTGTGAGATGTATTAACAAACACAGAGCAGTTTCTCAGAAAGCTTCTTTCCAGTTTTGAACGGAAGATATTTCCTTTTTCATCATAGCCCTCTATGGGCTTCCAAATATCCCTTTGCCAACTCCACAAGAACAGCCTTAGCGAAAGGCTTCTTGAAGGGAAAGATGTAATTCCGTGAGATGAATTAACAGAACACAGAGCAGTTTCTCAGAAAGCTTCTTTCCAGTTTTGAACGGAAGATATTTCCTTTTTCACCATAGCCCTCTATGGGCTTCCAAATATCCCTTTGCCAATTCCACAAGAACAGCCTTAGCGAAAGGCTTCTTGAAGGGAAAGATGTAACTCTGTGAGATGAATTAACAGAACACAGAGCAGTTTCTCAGAAAGCTTCTTTCCAGTTTTGAACGGAAGATATTTCCTTTTTCACCATAGCCCTCTATGGGCTTCCAAATATCCCTTTGCCAATTCCACAAGAACAGCCTTAGCGAAAGGCTTCTTGAAGGGAAAGATGTAACTCTGTGAGATGAATTAACAGAACACAGAGCAGTTTCTCAGAAAGCTTCTTTCCAGTTTTGAACGGAAGATATTTCCTTTTTCACCATAGCCCTCTATGGGCTTCCAAATATCCCTTTGCCAATTCCACAAGAACAGCCTTAGCGAAAGGCTTCTTGAAGGGAAAGATGTAACTCTGTGAGATGAATTAACAGAACACAGAGCAGTTTCTCAGAAAGCTTCTTTCCAGTTTTGAACGGAAGATATTTCCTTTTTCACCATAGCCCTCTATGGGCTTCCAAATATCCCTTTGCCAATCCCACAAGAACAGCCTTAGCGAAAGGCTTCTTGAAGGGAAAGATGTAACTGTGAGATGAATTAACAGAACACAGAGCAGTTTCTCAGAAAGCTTCTTTCCAGTTTTGAACGGAAGATATTTCCTTTTTCACCAGAGCCCTCTATGGGCTTCCAAATATCCCTTTGCCAATTCCACAAGAACAGCCTTAGCGAAAGGCTACTTGAAGGGAAAGATGTAACTCTGTGAGATGAATTAACAGAACACAGAGCAGTTTCTCAGAAAGCTTCTTTCCAGTTTTGAACGGAAGATATTTCCTTTTTCACCATAGCCCTCTACGGGCTTCCAAATATCCCTTTGCCAATTCCACAAGAACAGCCTTAGCGAAAGTCTTCTTGAAGGGAAAGATGTAACTCTGTGAGATGAATTAACAGAACACAGAGCAGTTTCTCAGAAAGCTTCTTTCCAGTTTTGAACGGAAGATATTTCCTTTTTCACCATAGCCCTCTATGGGCTTCCAAATATCCCTTTGCCGATTCCACAAGAACAGCCTTAGCGAAAGGCTTCTTGAAGGGAAAGATGTAACTCTGTGAGATGAATGAACAAAACACAGAGCAGTTTCTCAGAAAGATTCTTTCCAGTTTTGAACGGAATATATTTCCTTTTTCACCATAGCCCTCTATGGGCTTCCAAATATCCCTTTTCCAATTCCACAAGAACAGCCTTAGCGAAAGGCTTCTTGAAGGGAAAGATGTAACTCTGTGAGATGAATTAACAGTACACAGAGCAGTTTCTCAGAAAGCTTCTTTCCAGTTTTGAACGGAAGATATTTCCTTTTTCACCATAGCCCTCTATGGGCTTCCAAATATCCCTTGGCCAATTGAACAAGAAAAGCCTTAGCGAAAGGCTTCTTGAAGGGAAAGATGTAACTCTGTGAGTTGAATGAACAGAACACAGAGCAGTTTCTCAGAAAGCTTCTTTCCAGTTTTGAACGGAAGATATTTCCTTTTTCACCATAGCCCTCTATGGGCTTCCAAATATCCCTTTGCCAATTCCACAAGAACAGCCTTAGCGAAAGGCTTCTTGAAGGGAAAGATGTAACTCTGTGAGATGAATTAAGAGAACACAGAGCAGTTTTTCAGAAAGCTTCTTTCCAGTTTTGAACGGAAGATATTTCCTTTTTCACCATAGCCCTCTATGGGCTTCCAAATATCCCTTTGCCAATTCCACAAGAACAGCCTTAGCGAAAGGCTTCTTGAAGGGAAAGATATAACTCTGTGAGATGAATGAACAAAACACAGAGCAGTTTCTCAGAAAGATTCTTTCCAGTTTTGAACGGAATATATTTCCTTTTTCACCATAGCCCTCTATGGGCTTCCAAATATCCCTTTGCCAATTCCACAAGAACAGCCTTAGCGAAAGGCTTCTTGAAGGGAAAGATGTAACTCTGTGAGATGAATTAACAGTACACAGAGCAGTTTCTCAGAAAGCTTCTTTCCAGTTTTGAACGGAAGATATTTCCTTTTTCACCATAGCCCTCTATGGGCTTCCAAATATCCCTTGGCCAAATGAACAAGAAAAGCCTTAGCGAAAGGCTTCTTGAAGGGAAAGATGTAACTCTGTGAGATGAATGAACAGAACACAGAGCAGTTTCTCAGAAAGCTTCTTTCCAATTTTGAACGGAAGATATTTCCTTTTTCACCATAGCCCTCTATGGGCTTCCAAATATCCCTTTGCCAACTCCACAAGAACAGCCTTAGCGAAAGGCTTCTTGAAGGGAAAGATGTAACTCTGTGAGATGAATTAACAGAACACAGAGCAGTTTCTCAGAAAGCTTCTTTCCACTTTTGAACGGAAGATATTTCCTTTTTCACCATAGCCCTCTATGGGCTTCCAAATATCCCTTTGCCAATTCCACAAGAACAGCCTTAGCGAAAGGCTTCTTGAAGGGAAAGATGTAACTCTGTGAGATGAATTAACAGAACACAGAGCAGTTTCTCAGAAAGCTTCTTTCCAGTTTTGAACGGAAGATATTTCCTTTTTCACCATAGCCCTCTTTGGGCTTCCAAATATCCCTTTGCCAATTCCACAAGAACAGCCTTAGCGAAAGGCTTCTTGAAGGGAAAGATGTAACTCTGTGAGATGAATTAACAGAACACAGAGCAGTTTCTCAGAAAGCTTCTTTCCAGTTTTGAACGGAAGATATTTCGTTTTTCACCATAGCCCTCTATGGGCTTCCAAATATCCCTTTGCCAATTCCACAAGAACAGCCTTAGCGAAAGGCTTCTTGAAGGGAAAGATGTAACTCTGTGAGATGAATTAACAGAACACAGAGCAGTTTCTCAGAAAGCTTCTTTCCAGTTTTGAACGGAAGATATTTCCTTTTTCACCATAGCCCTCTATGGGCTTCCAAATATCCCTTTGCCAATTCCACAAGAACAGCCTTAGCGAAAGGCTTCTTGAAGGGAAAGATGTAACTCTGTGAGATGAATTAACAGAACACAGAGCAGTTTCTCAGAAAGCTTCTTTCCAGTTTTGAACGGAAGATATTTCCTTTTTCACCATAGCCCTCTATGGGCTTCCAAATAACCCTTTGCCAATTCCACAAGAACAGCCTTAGCGAAAGGCTTCTTGAAGGGAAAGATGTAACTCTGTGAGATGAATTAACAGAACACAGAGCAGTTTCTCAGAAAGCTTCTTTCCAGTTTTGAACGGAAGATATTTCCTTTTTCACCATAGGCCTCTAGGGGCTTCCAAATATCCCTTTGCCAATTCCACAAGAACAGCCTTAGCGAAAGGCTTCTTGAAGGGAAAGATGTAACTCTGTGAGATGAATTAACAGAACACAGAGCAGTTTCTCAGAAAGCTTCTTTCCAGTTTTGAACGGAAGATATTTCCTTTTTCACCATAGACCTCTATGGGCTTCCAAATATCCCTTTGCCAATTCCACAAGAACAGCCTTAGCGAAAGGCTTCTTGAAGGGAAAGATGTAACTCTGTGAGATGAATGAACAAAACACAGAGCAGTTTCTCAGAAAGATTCTTTCCAGTTTTGAACGGAATATATTTCCTTTTTCACCATAGCCCTCTATGGGCTTCCAAATATCCCTTTTCCAATTCCACAAGAACAGCCTTAGCGAAAGGCTTCTTGAAGGGAAAGATGTAACTCTGTGAGATGAATTAACAGAACACAGAGCAGTTTCTCAGAAAGCTTCTTTCCAGTTTTGAACGGAAGATATTTCCTTTTTCACCATAGCCCTCTATGGGCTTCCAAATATCCCTTTGCCAATTCCACAAGAACAGCCTTAGCGAAAGGCTTCTTGAAGGGAAAGATGTAACTCTGTGAGATGAATTAACAGAACACAGAGCAGTTTCTCAGAAAGCTTCTTTCCAGTTTCCAACGGAAGATATTTCCTTTTTCACCATAGCCCTCTATGGGCTTCCAAATATCCCTTTGCCAATTCCACAAGAACAGCCTTAGCGAAAGGCTTCTTGAAGGGAAAGATGTAAGTCTGTGAGATGAATTAACAGAACACAGAGCAGTTTCTCAGAAAGCTTCTTTCCAGTTTTGAACGGAAGATATTTCCTTTTTCACCATAGCCCTCTATGGGCTTCCAAATATCCCTTTGCCAATTCCACAAGAACAGCCTTAGCGAAAGGCTTCTTGAAGGGAAAGATGTAACTCTGTGAGATGAATTAACAGAACACAGAGCAGTTTCTCAGAAAGCTTCTTTCCAGTTTTGAACGGAAGATATTTCCTTTTTCACCATAGCCCTCTATGGGCTTCCAAATATCCCTTTGCCAATTCCACAAGAACAGCCTTAGCGAAAGGCTTCTTGAAGGGAAAGATGTAACTCTGTGAGATGAATTAACAGAACACAGAGCAGTTTCTCAGAAAGCTTCTTTCCAGTTTTGAACGGAAGATATTTCCTTTTTCACCATAGCCCTCTATGGGCTTCCAAATATCCCTTTGCCAATCCCACAAGAACAGCCTTAGCGAAAGGCTTCTTGAAGGGAAAGATGTAACTCTGTGAGATGAATTAACAGAACACAGAGCAGTTTCTCAGAAAGCTTCTTTCCAGTTTTGAACGGAAGATATTTCCTTTTTCACCAGAGCCCTCTATGGGCTTCCAAATATCCCTTTGCCAATTCCACAAGAACAGCCTTAGCGAAAGGCTACTTGAAGGGAAAGATGTAACTCTGTGAGATGAATTAACAGAACACAGAGCAGTTTCTCAGAAAGCTTCTTTCCAGTTTTGAACGGAAGATATTTCCTTTTTCACCATAGCCCTCTACGGGCTTCCAAATATCCCTTTGCCAATTCCACAAGAACAGCCTTAGCGAAAGGCTTCTTGAAGGGAAAGATGTAAATCTGTGAGATGAATTAACAGAACACAGAGCAGTTTCTCAGAAAGCTTCTTTCCAGTTTTGAACGGAAGATACTTCCTTTTTCACCATAGCCCTCTATGGGCTTCCAAATATCCCTTTGCCAATTCCACAAGAACAGCCTTAGCGAAAGGCTTCTTGAAGGGAAAGATGTAACTCTGTGAGATAAATTAACAGAACACAGAGCAGTTTCTCAGAAAGCTTCTTTCCAGTTTTGAACGGAAGATATTTCCTTTTTCACCATAGCCCTCTATGGGCTTCCAAATATCCCTTTGCCAATTCCACAAGAACAGCCTTAGCGAAAGGCTTCTTGAAGTTAAAGATGTAACTCTGTGAGATGAATTAACAGAACACAGAGCAGTTTCTCAGAAAGCTTCCTTCCAGTTTTGAACGGAAGATATTTCCTTTTTCACCATAGCCCTCTGTGGGCTTCCAAATATCCCTTTGCCAATTCCACAAGAACAGCCTTACCGAAAGGCTTCTTGAAGGGAAAGATGTAACACTGTGAGATGAATTAACAGAACACAGAGCACTTTCTCAGAAAGCTTCTTTCCAGTTTTGAACGGAAGATATTTCCTTTTTCATCATAGCCCTCTATGGGCTTCCAAATATCCCTTTGCCAATTCCACAAGAACATCCTTAGCGAAAGGCTTCTTGAAGGGAAAGATGTAACTCTGTGAGATGAATTAACAGAACACAGAGCAGTTTCTCAGAAAGCTTCTTTCCAGTTTTGAACGGAAGATATTTCCTTTTTCACCATAGCCCTCTATGGGCTTCCAAATATCCCTTTGCCAATTCCACAAGAACAGCCTTAGCGAAAGGCTTCTTGAAGGGAAAGATGTAACTCTTTGAGATGAATTAACAGAACACAGAGCAGATTCTCAGAAAGCTTCTTTCCAGTTTTTAACGGAATATATTTCCTTTTTCACCATAGACCTCTATGGGCTTCCAAATATCCCTTTGCCAATTCCACAAGAACAGCCTTAGCGAAAGGCTTCTTGAAGGGAAAGATGTAACTCTGTGAGATGTATTAACAGAACACAGAGCAGTTTCTCAGAAAGCTTCTTTCCAGTTTTGAACGGAAGATATTTCCTTTTTCACCATAGCCCTCTATGGGCTTCCAAATATCCCTTTGCCAACTCCACAAGAACAGCCTTAGCGAAAGGCTTCTTGAAGGGAAAGATGTAATTCCGTGAGATGAATTAACAGAACACAGAGCAGTTTCTCAGAAAGCTTCTTTCCAGTTTTGAACGGAAGATATTTCCTTTTTCACCATAGACCTCTATGGGCTTCCAAATATCCCTTTGCCAATTCCACAAGAACAGCCTTAGCGAAAGGCTTCTGGAAGGGAGAGATGTAACTCTGTGAGATGAATTAACAGAACACAGAGCAGTTTCTCAGAAAGCTTCTTTCCAGTTTTGAACGGAAGATATTTCCTTTTTCACCATAGCCCTCTATGGGCTTCCAAATATCCCTTTGCCAATTCCACAAGAACAGTCTTAGCGAAAGGCTTCTTGAAGGGAAAGATGTAACTCTGTGAGATGAATTAACAGAACACAGAGCAGTTTCTCAGAAAGCTTCTTTCCAGTTTTGAACGGAAGATATTTCCTTTTTCACCATAGCCCTCTATGGGCTTCCAAATATCCCTTTGCCAATTCCACAAGAACAGCCTTAGCGAAAGGCTTCTTGAAGGGAAAGATGTAACTCTGTGAGATGAATTAACAGAACACAGAGCAGTTTCTCAGAAAGCTTCTTTCCAGTTTTGAAAGGAAGATATTTCCTTTTTCACCATAGCCCTCTATGGGCTTCCAAATATCCCTTTGCCAATTCCACAAGAACAGCCTTAGCGAAAGGCTTCTTGAAGGGAAAGATGTAACTCTGTGAGATGAATTAACGGAACACAGAGCAGTTTCTCAGAAAGCTTCTTTCCAGTTTTGAACGGAATATATTTCCTTTTTCACCATAGACCTCTATGGGCTTCCAAATATCCCTTTGCCAATTCCACAAGAACAGCCTTAGCGAAAGGCTTCTTGAAGGGAAAGATGTAACTCTGTGAGATGAATTAACAGAACACAGAGCAGTTTCTCAGAAAGCTTCTTTCCAGTTTTGAACGGAAGATATTTCCTTTTTCACCATAGCCCTCTATGGGCTTCCAAATATCCCTTTGCCAATTCCACAAGAACAGCCTTAGCGAAAGGCTTCTTGAAGGGAAAGATGTAACTCTGTGAGATGAATTAACAGAACACAGAGCAGTTTCTCAGAAAGCTTCTTTCCAGTTTTGAACGGAAGATATTTCCTTTTTCACCGTAGCCCTCTATGGGCTTCCAAATATCCCTTTGCCAATTCCACAAGAACAGTCTTAGCGAAAGGCTTCTTGAAGGGAAAGATGTAACTCTGTGAGATGAATTAACAGAACACAGAGCAGTTTCTCAGAAAGCTTCTTTCCAGTTTTGAACGGAAGATATTTCCTTTTTCACCATAGCCCTCTATGGGCTTCCAAATATCCCTTTGCCAATTCCACAAGAACAGCCTTAGCGAAAGGCTTCCTGAAGGGAATGATGTAACTCTGTGAGATGAATTACCAGAACACAGAGCAGTTTCTCAGAAAGCTTCTTTCCAGTTTTGAACGGAAGATATTTCCTTTTTCAACATAGCCCTCTATGGGCTTCCAAATATCCCTTGGCCAATTGAACAAGAACAGCCTTAGCGAAAGGCTTCTTGAAGGGAAAGATGTAACTCTGTGAGATGAATTAACAGAACACAGAGCAGTTTCTCAGAAAGCTTCTTTCCAATTTTGAACGGAAGATATTTCCTTTTTCACCATAGCCCTCTATGGGCTTCCAAATATCCCTTTGCCAACTCCACAAGAACAGCCTTAGCGAAAGGCTTCTTGAAGGGAAAGATGTAACTCTGTGAGATGAATTAACAGAACACAGAGCAGTTTCTCAGAAAGCTTCTTTCCACTTTTGAACGGAAGATATTTCCTTTTTCACCATAGCCCTCTATGGGCTTCCAAATATCCCTTTGCCAATTCCACAAGAACAGCCTTAGCGAAAGGCTTCTTGAAGGGAAAGATGTAACTCTGTGAGATGAATTAACAGAACACAGAGCAGTTTCTCAGAAAGCTTCTTTCCAGTTTTGAACGGAAGATATTTCCTTTTTCACCATAGCCCTCTTTGGGCTTCCAAATATCCCTTTGCCAATTCCACAAGAACAGCCTTAGCGAAAGGCTTCTTGAAGGGAAAGATGTAACTCTGTGAGATGAATTAACAGAACACAGAGCAGTTTCTCAGAAAGCTTCTTTCCAGTTTTGAACGGAAGATATTTCCTTTTTCACCATAGCCCTCTATGGGCTTCCAAATATCCCTTTGCCAATTCCACAAGAACAGCCTTAGCGAAAGGCTTCTTGAAGGGAAAAATGTAACTCTGTGAGATGAATTAACAGAACACAGAGCAGTTTCTCAGAAAGCTTCTTTCCAGTTTTGAACGGAAGATATTTCCTTTTTCACCATAGCCCTCTATGGGCTTCCAAATATCCCTTTGCCAATTCCACAAGAACAGCCTTAGCGAAAGGCTTCTTGAAGGGAAAGATGTAACTCTGTGAGATGAATTAACAGAACACAGAGCAGTTTCTCAGAAAGCTTCTTTCCAGTTTTGAACGGAAGATATTTCCTTTTTCACCATAGCCCTCTATGGGCTTCCAAATATCCCTTTGCCAATTCCACAAGAACAGCCTTAGCGAAAGGCTTCTTGAAGGGAAAGATGTAACTCTGTGAGATGAATTAACAGAACACAGAGCAGTTTCTCAGAAAGCTTCTTTCCAGTTTTGAACGGAAGATATTTCCTTTTTCACCATAGCCCTCTATGGGCTTCCAAATATCCCTTTGCCAATTCAACAAGAACAGCCTTAGCGAAAGGCTTCTTGAAGGGAAAGATGTAACTCTGTGAGATGAATTAACAGAACACAGAGCAGTTTCTCAAAAAGCTTCTTTCCAGTTTTGAACGGAAGATATTTCCTTTTTCACCATAGCCCTCTATGGACTTCCAAATATCCCTTGGCCAATTCCACAAGAACAGCCTTAGCGAAAGGCTTCTTGAAGGGAAAGATGTAACTCTGTGAGATGAATTAACAGAACACAGAGCAGTTTCTCAGAAAGCTTCTTTCCAGTTTTGAAGGGAAGATATTTCCTTTTTCACCATAGCCCTCTATGGGCTTCCAAATATCCCTTTGCCAATTCCACAAGAACAGCCTTAGCGAAAGGCTTCTTGAAGGGAAAGATGTAACTCTGTGAGATAAAATAGCAGAACACAGAGCAGTTTCTCAGAAAGCTTCTTTCCAGTTTTGAACGGAAGATACTTCCTTTTTCACCATAGCCCACTATGGGCTTCCAAATATCCCTTTGCCAATTCCACAAGAACAGCCTTAGCGAAAGGCTTCTTGAAGGGAAAGATGTAACTCTGTGAGATGAGTTAACAGAACACAGAGCAGTTTCTCAGAAAGCTTCTTTCCAGTTTTGAACGGAAGATATTTCCTTTTTCACCATAGCCCTCTATGGGCTTCCAAATATCCCTTTGCCATTTCCACAAGAACAGCCTTAGCGAAAGGCTTCTTGAAGGGAAAGATGTAACTCTGTGAGATGAATTAACAGAACACAGAGCAGTTTCTCAGAAAGCTTCCTTCCAGTTTTGAACGGAAGATATTTCCTTTTTCACCATAGCCCTCTATGGGCTTCCAAATATCCCTTTGCCAATTCCACAAGAACAGCCTTAGCGAAAGGCTTCTTGAAGGGAAAGATGTAACTCTGTGAGATGTATTAACAGAACACAGAGCAGTTTCTCAGAAAGCTTCTTTCCAGTTTTGAACGGAATATATTTCCTTTTTCACCATAGACCTCTATGGGCTTCCAAATATCCCTTTGCCAATTCCACAAGAACAGCCTTAGCGAAAGGCTTCTTGAAGGGAAAGATGTAACTCTGTGAGATGTATTAACAGAACACAGAGCAGTTTCTCAGAAAGCTTCTTTCCAGTTTTGAACGGAAGATATTTCCTTTTTCACCATAGCCCTCTATGGGCTTCCAAATATCCCTTTGCCCACTCCACAAGAACAGCCTTAGCGAAAGGCTTCTTGAAGGGAAAGATGTAATTCCGTGAGATGAATTAACAGAACACAGAGCAGTTTCTCAGAAAGCTTCTTTCCAGTTTTGAACGGAAGATATTTCCTTTTTCACCATAGCCCTCTATGGGCTTCCAAATATCCCTTTGCCAATTCCACAAGAACAGCCTTAGCGAAAGGCTTCTTGAAGGGAAAGATGTAACTCTGTGAGATGAATTAACAGAACACAGAGCAGTTTCTCAGAAAGCTTCTTTCCAGTTTTGAACGGAAGATATTTCCTTTTTCACCGTAGCCCTCTATGGGCTTCCAAATATCCCTTTGCCAATTCCACAAGAACAGTCTTAGCGAAAGGCTTCTTGAAGGGAAAGATGTAACTCTGTGAGATGAATTAACAGAACACAGAGCAGTTTCTCAGAAAGCTTCTTTCCAGTTTTGAACGGAAGATATTTCCTTTTTCACCATAGCCCTCTATGGGCTTCCAAATATCCCTTTGCCAATTCCACAAGAACAGCCTTAGCGAAAGGCTTCTTGAAGGGAAAGATGTAACTCTGTGAGATGAATTAACAGAACACAGAGCAGTTTCTCAGAAAGCTTCTTTCCAGTTTTGAACGGAAGATATTTCCTTTTTCAACATAGCCCTCTATGGGCTTCCAAATATCCCTTGGCCAATTGAACAAGAACAGCCTTAGCGAAAGGCTTCTTGAAGGGAAAGATGTAACTCTGTGAGATGAATTAACAGAACACAGAGCAGTTTCTCAGAAAGCTTCTTTCCAATTTTGAACGGAAGATGTTTCCTTTTTCACCATAGCCCTCTATGGGCTTCCAAATATCCCTTTGCCAATTCCACAAGAACAGCCTTAGCGAAAGGCTTCTTGAAGGGAAAGATGTAACTCTGTGAGATGAATTAACAGAACACAGAGCAGTTTCTCAGAAAGCTTCTTTCCACTTTTGAACGGAAGATATTTCCTTTTTCACCATAGCCCTCTATGGGCTTCCAAATATCCCTTTGCCAATTCCACAAGAACAGCCTTAGCGAAAGGCTTCTTGAAGGGAAAGATGTAACTCTGTGAGATGAATTAACAGAACACAGAGCAGTTTCTCAGAAAGCTTCTTTCCAGTTTTGAACGGAAGATATTTCCTTTTTCACCATAGACCTCTATGGGCTTCCAAATATCCCTTTGCCAATTCCACAAGAACAGCCTTAGCGAAAGGCTTCTTGAAGGGAAAGATGTAACTCTGTGAGATGTATTAACAGAACACAGAGCAGTTTCTCAGAAAGCTTCTTTCCAGTTTTGAACGGAAGATATTTCCTTTTTCACCATAGCCCTCTATGGGCTTCCAAATATCCCTTTGCCCACTCCACAAGAACAGCCTTAGCGAAAGGCTTCTTGAAGGGAAAGATGTAATTCCGTGAGATGAATTAACAGAACACAGAGCAGTTTCTCAGAAAGCTTCTTTCCAGTTTTGAACGGAAGATATTTCCTTTTTCACCATAGCCCTCTATGGGCTTCCAAATATCCCTTTGCCAATTCCACAAGAACAGCCTTAGCGAAAGGCTTCTTGAAGGGAAAGATGTAACTCTGTGAGATGAATTAACAGAACACAGAGCAGTTTCTCAGAAAGCTTCTTTCCAGTTTTGAACGGAAGATATTTCCTTTTTCACCGTAGCCCTCTATGGGCTTCCAAATATCCCTTTGCCAATTCCACAAGAACAGTCTTAGCGAAAGGCTTCTTGAAGGGAAAGATGTAACTCTGTGAGATGAATTAACAGAACACAGAGCAGTTTCTCAGAAAGCTTCTTTCCAGTTTTGAACGGAAGATATTTCCTTTTTCACCATAGCCCTCTATGGGCTTCCAAATATCCCTTTGCCAATTCCACAAGAACAGCCTTAGCGAAAGGCTTCTTGAAGGGAAAGATGTAACTCTGTGAGATGAATTACCAGAACACAGAGCAGTTTCTCAGAAAGCTTCTTTCCAGTTTTGAACGGAAGATATTTCCTTTTTCAACATAGCCCTCTATTGGCTTCCAAATATCCCTTGGCCAATTGAACAAGAACAGCCTTAGCGAAAGGCTTCTTGAAGGGAAAGATGTAACTCTGTGAGATGAATTAACAGAACACAGAGCAGTTTCTCAGAAAGCTTCTTTCCAATTTTGAACGGAAGATATTTCCTTTTTCACCATAGCCCTCTATGGGCTTCCAAATATCCCTTTGCCAATTCCACAAGAACAGCCTTAGCGAAAGGCTTCTTGAAGGGAAAGATGTAACTCTGTGAGATGAATTAACAGAACACAGAGCAGTTTCTCAGAAAGCTTCTTTCCACTTTTGAACGGAAGATATTTCCTTTTTCACCATAGCCCTCTATGGGCTTCCAAATATCCCTTTGCCAATTCCACAAGAACAGCCTTAGCGAAAGGCTTCTTGAAGGGAAAGATGTAACTCTGTGAGATGAATTAACAGAACACAGAGCAGTTTCTCAGAAAGCTTCTTTCCAGTTTTGAACGGAAGATATTTCCTTTTTCACCATAGCCCTCTTTGGGCTTCCAAATATCCCTTTGCCAATTCCACAAGAACAGCCTTAGCGAAAGGCTTCTTGAAGGGAAAGATGTAACTCTGTGAGATGAATTAACAGAACACAGAGCAGTTTCTCAGAAAGCTTCTTTCCAGTTTTGAACGGAAGATATTTCCTTTTTCACCATAGCCCTCTATGGGCTTCCAAATATCCCTTTGCCAATTCCACAAGAACAGCCTTAGCGAAAGGCTTCTTGAAGGGAAAAATGTAACTCTGTGAGATGAATTAACAGAACACAGAGCAGTTTCTCAGAAAGCTTCTTTCCAGTTTTGAACGGAAGATATTTCCTTTTTCACCATAGCCCTCTATGGGCTTCCAAATATCCCTTTGCCAATTCCACAAGAACAGCCTTAGCGAAAGGCTTCTTGAAGGGAAAGATGTAACTCTGTGAGATGAATTAACAGAACACAGAGCAGTTTCTCAGAAAGCTTCTTTCCAGTTTTGAACGGAAGATATTTCCTTTTTCACCATAGCACTCTATGGGCTTCCAAATATCCCTTTGCCAATTCCACAAGAACAGCCTTAGCGAAAGGCTTCTTGAAGGGAAAGATGTAACTCTGTGAGATGAATTAACAGAACACAGAGCAGTTTCTCAGAAAGCTTCTTTCCAGTTTTGAACGGAAGATATTTCCTTTTTCACCATAGCCCTCTATGGGCTTCCAAATATCCCTTTGCCAATTCCACAAGAACAGCCTTAGCGAAAGGCTTCTTGAAGGGAAAGATGTAACTCTGTGAGATGAATTAACAGAACACAGAGCAGTTTCTCAGAAAGCTTCTTTCCAGTTTTGAACGGAAGATATTTCCTTTTTCACCATAGCCCTCTATGGGCTTCCAAATATCCCTTTGCCAATTCCACAAGAACAGCCTTAGCGAAAGGCTTCTTGAAGGGAAAGATGTAACTCTGTGAGATGAATTACCAGAACACAGAGCAGTTTCTCAGAAAGCTTCTTTCCAGTTTTGAACGGAAGATATTTCCTTTTTCACCATAGCCCTCTATGGGCTTCCAAATATCCTTTTGCCAATTCCACAAGAACAGCCTTAGCGAAAGGCTTCTGGAAGGGAAAGATGTAACTCTGTGAGATGAATTAACAGAACACAGAGCAGTTTCTCAGAAAGCTTCTTTCCAGTTTCCAACGGAAGATATTTCCTTTTTCACCATAGCCCTCTATGGGCTTCCAAATATCCCTTTGCCAATTCCACAAGAACAGCCTTAGCGAAAGGCTTCTTGAAGGGAAAGATGTAACTCTGTGAGATAAAATAGCAGAACACAGAGCAGTTTCTCAGAAAGCTTCTTTCCAGTTTTGAACGGAAGATACTTCCTTTTTCACCATAGCCCTCTATGGGCTTCCAAATATCCCTTTGCCAATTCCACAAGAACAGCCTTAGCGAAAGGCTTCTTGAAGGGAAAGATGTAACTCTGTGAGATGAATTAACAGAACACAGAGCAGTTTCTCAGAAAGCTTCTTTCCAGTTTTGAACGGAAGATATTTCCTTTTTCACCATAGCCCTCTATGGACTTCCAAATATCCCTTTGCCAATTCCACAAGAACAGCCTTAGCGAAAGGCTTCTTGAAGGGAAAGATGTAACTCTGTGAGATGAATTAACAGAACACAGAGCAGTTTCTCAGAAAGCTTCTTTCCAGTTTTGAAGGGAAGATATTTCCTTTTTCACCATAGCCCTCTATGGGCTTCCAAATATCCCTTTGCCAATTCCACAAGAACAGCCTTAGCGAAAGGCTTCTTGAAGGGAAAGATGTAACTCTGTGAGATAAAATAGCAGAACACAGAGCAGTTTCTCAGAAAGCTTCTTTCCAGTTTTGAACGGAAGATACTTCCTTTTTCACCATAGCCCTCTATGGGCTTCCAAATATCCCTTTGCCAATTCCACAAGAACAGCCTTAGCGAAAGGCTTCTTGAAGGGAAAGATGTAACTCTGTGAGATGAGTTAACAGAACACAGAGCAGTTTCTCAGAAAGCTTCTTTCCAGTTTTGAACGGAAGATATTTCCTTTTTCACCATAGCCCTCTATGGGCTTCCAAATATCCCTTTGCCATTTCCACAAGAACAGCCTTAGCGAAAGGCTTCTTGAAGGGAAAGATGTAACTCTGTGAGATGAATTAACAGAACACAGAGCAGTTTCTCAGAAAGCTTCCTTCCAGTTTTGAACGGAAGATATTTCCTTTTTCACCATAGCCCTCTATGGGCTTCCAAATATCCCTTTGCCAATTCCACAAGAACAGCCTTAGCGAAAGGCTTCTTGAAGGGAAAGATGTAACTCTGTGAGATGTATTCACAGAACACAGAGCAGTTTCTCAGAAAGCTTCTTTCCAGTTTTGAACGGAATATATTTCCTTTTTCACCATAGACCTCTATGGGCTTCCAAATATCCCTTTGCCAATTCCACAAGAACAGCCTTAGCGAAAGGCTTCTTGAAGGGAAAGATGTAACTCTGTGAGATGTATTAACAGAACACAGAGCAGTTTCTCAGAAAGCTTCTTTCCAGTTTTGAACGGAAGATATTTCCTTTTTCACCATAGCCCTCTATGGGCTTCCAAATATCCCTTTGC
This sequence comes from Chlorocebus sabaeus, assembly GCF_047675955.1. Lineage (NCBI taxonomy): Eukaryota > Metazoa > Chordata > Mammalia > Primates > Cercopithecidae > Chlorocebus > Chlorocebus sabaeus. The sequence goes on along the minus strand of NW_027327752.1, from coordinate 159,284 downwards.
CAACTCCACAAGAACAGCCTTAGCGAAAGGCTTCTTGAAGGGAAAGATGTAATTCCGTGAGATGAATTAACAGAACACAGAGCAGTTTCTCAGAAAGCTTCTTTCCAGTTTTGAACGGAAGATATTTCCTTTTTCACCATAGCCCTCTATGGGCTTCCAAATATCCCTTTGCCAATTCCACAAGAACAGCCTTAGCGAAAGGATTCTTGAAGGGAAAGATGTAACTCTGTGAGATGAATTAACAGAACACAGAGCAGTTTCTCAGAAAGCTTCTTTCCAGTTTTGAACGGAAGATATTTCCTTTTTCACCGTAGCCCTCTATGGGCTTCCAAATATCCCTTTGCCAATTCCACAAGAACAGTCTTAGCGAAAGGCTTCTTGAAGGGAAAGATGTAACTCTGTGAGATGAATTAACAGAACACAGAGCAGTTTCTCAGAAAGCTTCTTTCCAGTTTTGAACGGAAGATATTTCCTTTTTCACCATAGCCCTCTATGGGCTTCCAAATATCCCTTTGCCAATTCCACAAGAACAGCCTTAGCGAAAGGCTTCTTGAAGGGAAAGATGTAACTCTGTGAGATGAATTAACAGAACACAGAGCAGTTTCTCAGAAAGCTTCTTTCCAGTTTTGAACGGAAGATATTTCCTTTTTCACCATAGCCCTCTATGGGCTTCCAAATATCCCTTTGCCAATTCCACAAGAACAGCCTTAGCGAAAGGCTTCTGGAAGGGAAAGATGTAACTCTGTGAGATGAATTAACAGAACACAGAGCAGTTTCTCAGAAAGCTTCTTTCCAGTTTTGAACGGAAGATATTTCCTTTTTCACCATAGCCCTCTATGGGCTTCCAAATATCCCTTTGCCAATTCCACAAGAACAGCCTTAGCGAAAGGCTTCTTGAAGGGAAAGATGTAACTCTGTGAGATAAAATAGCAGAACACAGAGCAGTTTCTCAGAAAGCTTCTTTCCAGTTTTGAACGGAAGATACTTCCTTTTTCACCATAGCCCTCTATGGGCTTCCAAATATCCCTTTGCCAATTCCACAAGAACAGCCTTAGCGAAAGGCTTCTGGAAGGGAAAGATGTAACTCTGTGAGATGAATTAACAGAACACAGAGCAGTTTCTCAGAAAGCTTCTTTCCAGTTTTGAAGGGAAGATATTTCCTTTTTCACCATAGCCCTCTATGGGCTTCCAAATATCCCTTTGCCAATTCCACAAGAACAGCCTTAGCGAAAGGCTTCTTGAAGGGAAAGATGTAACTCTGTGAGATAAAATAGCAGAACACAGAGCAGTTTCTCAGAAAGCTTCTTTCCAGTTTTGAACGGAAGATACTTCCTTTTTCACCATAGCCCTCTATGGGCTTCCAAATATCCCTTTGCCAATTCCACAAGAACAGCCTTAGCGAAAGGCTTCTTGAAGGGAAAGATGTAACTCTGTGAGATGAGTTAACAGAACACAGAGCAGTTTCTCAGAAAGCTTCTTTCCAGTTTTGAACGGAAGATATTTCCTTTTTCACCATAGCCCTCTATGGGCTTCCAAATATCCCTTTGCCATTTCCACAAGAACAGCCTTAGCGAAAGGCTTCTTGAAGGGAAAGATGTAACTCTGTGAGATGAATTAACAGAACACAGAGCAGTTTCTCAGAAAGCTTCCTTCCAGTTTTGAACGGAAGATATTTCCTTTTTCACCATAGCCCTCTATGGGCTTCCAAATATCCCTTTGCCAATTCCACAAGAACAGCCTTAGCGAAAGGCTTCTTGAAGGGAAAGATGTAACTCTGTGAGATGTATTAACAGAACACAGAGCAGTTTCTCAGAAAGCTTCTTTCCAGTTTTGAACGGAATATATTTCCTTTTTCACCATAGACCTCTATGGGCTTCCAAATATCCCTTTGCCAATTCCACAAGAACAGCCTTAGCGAAAGGCTTCTTGAAGGGAAAGATGTAACTCTGTGAGATGTATTAACAGAACACAGAGCAGTTTCTCAGAAAGCTTCTTTCCAGTTTTGAACGGAAGATATTTCCTTTTTCACCATAGCCCTCTATGGGCTTCCAAATATCCCTTTGCCCACTCCACAAGAACAGCCTTAGCGAAAGGCTTCTTGAAGGGAAAGATGTAATTCCGTGAGATGAATTAACAGAACACAGAGCAGTTTCTCAGAAAGCTTCTTTCCAGTTTTGAACGGAAGATATTTCCTTTTTCACCATAGCCCTCTATGGGCTTCCAAATATCCCTTTGCCAATTCCACAAGAACAGCCTTAGCGAAAGGCTTCTTGAAGGGAAAGATGTAACTCTGTGAGATGAATTAACAGAACACAGAGCAGTTTCTCAGAAAGCTTCTTTCCAGTTTTGAACGGAAGATATTTCCTTTTTCACCGTAGCCCTCTATGGGCTTCCAAATATCCCTTTGCCAATTCCACAAGAACAGTCTTAGCGAAAGGCTTCTTGAAGGGAAAGATGTAACTCTGTGAGATGAATTAACAGAACACAGAGCAGTTTCTCAGAAAGCTTCTTTCCAGTTTTGAACGGAAGATATTTCCTTTTTCACCATAGCCCTCTATGGGCTTCCAAATATCCCTTTGCCAATTCCACAAGAACAGCCTTAGCGAAAGGCTTCTTGAAGGGAAAGATGTAACTCTGTGAGATGAATTAACAGAACACAGAGCAGTTTCTCAGAAAGCTTCTTTCCAGTTTTGAACGGAAGATATTTCCTTTTTCAACATAGCCCTCTATGGGCTTCCAAATATCCCTTGGCCAATTGAACAAGAACAGCCTTAGCGAAAGGCTTCTTGAAGGGAAAGATGTAACTCTGTGAGATGAATTAACAGAACACAGAGCAGTTTCTCAGAAAGCTTCTTTCCAATTTTGAACGGAAGATGTTTCCTTTTTCACCATAGCCCTCTATGGGCTTCCAAATATCCCTTTGCCAATTCCACAAGAACAGCCTTAGCGAAAGGCTTCTTGAAGGGAAAGATGTAACTCTGTGAGATGAATTAACAGAACACAGAGCAGTTTCTCAGAAAGCTTCTTTCCACTTTTGAACGGAAGATATTTCCTTTTTCACCATAGCCCTCTATGGGCTTCCAAATATCCCTTTGCCAATTCCACAAGAACAGCCTTAGCGAAAGGCTTCTTGAAGGGAAAGATGTAACTCTGTGAGATGAATTAACAGAACACAGAGCAGTTTCTCAGAAAGCTTCTTTCCAGTTTTGAACGGAAGATATTTCCTTTTTCACCATAGACCTCTATGGGCTTCCAAATATCCCTTTGCCAATTCCACAAGAACAGCCTTAGCGAAAGGCTTCTTGAAGGGAAAGATGTAACTCTGTGAGATGTATTAACAGAACACAGAGCAGTTTCTCAGAAAGCTTCTTTCCAGTTTTGAACGGAAGATATTTCCTTTTTCACCATAGCCCTCTATGGGCTTCCAAATATCCCTTTGCCCACTCCACAAGAACAGCCTTAGCGAAAGGCTTCTTGAAGGGAAAGATGTAATTCCGTGAGATGAATTAACAGAACACAGAGCAGTTTCTCAGAAAGCTTCTTTCCAGTTTTGAACGGAAGATATTTCCTTTTTCACCATAGCCCTCTATGGGCTTCCAAATATCCCTTTGCCAATTCCACAAGAACAGCCTTAGCGAAAGGCTTCTTGAAGGGAAAGATGTAACTCTGTGAGATGAATTAACAGAACACAGAGCAGTTTCTCAGAAAGCTTCTTTCCAGTTTTGAACGGAAGATATTTCCTTTTTCACCGTAGCCCTCTATGGGCTTCCAAATATCCCTTTGCCAATTCCACAAGAACAGTCTTAGCGAAAGGCTTCTTGAAGGGAAAGATGTAACTCTGTGAGATGAATTAACAGAACACAGAGCAGTTTCTCAGAAAGCTTCTTTCCAGTTTTGAACGGAAGATATTTCCTTTTTCACCATAGCCCTCTATGGGCTTCCAAATATCCCTTTGCCAATTCCACAAGAACAGCCTTAGCGAAAGGCTTCTTGAAGGGAAAGATGTAACTCTGTGAGATGAATTACCAGAACACAGAGCAGTTTCTCAGAAAGCTTCTTTCCAGTTTTGAACGGAAGATATTTCCTTTTTCAACATAGCCCTCTATTGGCTTCCAAATATCCCTTGGCCAATTGAACAAGAACAGCCTTAGCGAAAGGCTTCTTGAAGGGAAAGATGTAACTCTGTGAGATGAATTAACAGAACACAGAGCAGTTTCTCAGAAAGCTTCTTTCCAATTTTGAACGGAAGATATTTCCTTTTTCACCATAGCCCTCTATGGGCTTCCAAATATCCCTTTGCCAATTCCACAAGAACAGCCTTAGCGAAAGGCTTCTTGAAGGGAAAGATGTAACTCTGTGAGATGAATTAACAGAACACAGAGCAGTTTCTCAGAAAGCTTCTTTCCACTTTTGAACGGAAGATATTTCCTTTTTCACCATAGCCCTCTATGGGCTTCCAAATATCCCTTTGCCAATTCCACAAGAACAGCCTTAGCGAAAGGCTTCTTGAAGGGAAAGATGTAACTCTGTGAGATGAATTAACAGAACACAGAGCAGTTTCTCAGAAAGCTTCTTTCCAGTTTTGAACGGAAGATATTTCCTTTTTCACCATAGCCCTCTTTGGGCTTCCAAATATCCCTTTGCCAATTCCACAAGAACAGCCTTAGCGAAAGGCTTCTTGAAGGGAAAGATGTAACTCTGTGAGATGAATTAACAGAACACAGAGCAGTTTCTCAGAAAGCTTCTTTCCAGTTTTGAACGGAAGATATTTCCTTTTTCACCATAGCCCTCTATGGGCTTCCAAATATCCCTTTGCCAATTCCACAAGAACAGCCTTAGCGAAAGGCTTCTTGAAGGGAAAAATGTAACTCTGTGAGATGAATTAACAGAACACAGAGCAGTTTCTCAGAAAGCTTCTTTCCAGTTTTGAACGGAAGATATTTCCTTTTTCACCATAGCCCTCTATGGGCTTCCAAATATCCCTTTGCCAATTCCACAAGAACAGCCTTAGCGAAAGGCTTCTTGAAGGGAAAGATGTAACTCTGTGAGATGAATTAACAGAACACAGAGCAGTTTCTCAGAAAGCTTCTTTCCAGTTTTGAACGGAAGATATTTCCTTTTTCACCATAGCCCTCTATGGGCTTCCAAATATCCCTTTGCCAATTCCACAAGAACAGCCTTAGCGAAAGGCTTCTTGAAGGGAAAGATGTAACTCTGTGAGATGAATTAACAGAACACAGAGCAGTTTCTCAGAAAGCTTCTTTCCAGTTTTGAACGGAAGATATTTCCTTTTTCACCATAGCCCTCTATGGGCTTCCAAATATCCCTTTGCCAATTCCACAAGAACAGCCTTAGCGAAAGGCTTCTTGAAGGGAAAGATGTAACTCTGTGAGATGAATTAACAGAACACAGAGCAGTTTCTCAGAAAGCTTCTTTCCAGTTTTGAACGGAAGATATTTCCTTTTTCACCATAGCCCTCTATGGGCTTCCAAATATCCCTTTGCCAATTCCACAAGAACAGCCTTAGCGAAAGGCTTCTTGAAGGGAAAGATGTAACTCTGTGAGATGAATTAACAGAACACAGAGCAGTTTCTCAGAAAGCTTCTTTCCAGTTTTGAACGGAAGATATTTCCTTTTTCACCATAGCCCTCTATGGGCTTCCAAATATCCTTTTGCCAATTCCACAAGAACAGCCTTAGCGAAAGGCTTCTGGAAGGGAAAGATGTAACTCTGTGAGATGAATTAACAGAACACAGAGCAGTTTCTCAGAAAGCTTCTTTCCAGTTTCCAACGGAAGATATTTCCTTTTTCACCATAGCCCTCTATGGGCTTCCAAATATCCCTTTGCCAATTCCACAAGAACAGCCTTAGCGAAAGGCTTCTTGAAGGGAAAGATGTAACTCTGTGAGATAAAATAGCAGAACACAGAGCAGTTTCTCAGAAAGCTTCTTTCCAGTTTTGAACGGAAGATACTTCCTTTTTCACCATAGCCCTCTATGGGCTTCCAAATATCCCTTTGCCAATTCCACAAGAACAGCCTTAGCGAAAGGCTTCTTGAAGGGAAAGATGTAACTCTGTGAGATGAATTAACAGAACACAGAGCAGTTTCTCAGAAAGCTTCTTTCCAGTTTTGAACGGAAGATATTTCCTTTTTCACCATAGCCCTCTATGGACTTCCAAATATCCCTTTGCCAATTCCACAAGAACAGCCTTAGCGAAAGGCTTCTTGAAGGGAAAGATGTAACTCTGTGAGATGAATTAACAGAACACAGAGCAGTTTCTCAGAAAGCTTCTTTCCAGTTTTGAAGGGAAGATATTTCCTTTTTCACCATAGCCCTCTATGGGCTTCCAAATATCCCTTTGCCAATTCCACAAGAACAGCCTTAGCGAAAGGCTTCTTGAAGGGAAAGATGTAACTCTGTGAGATAAAATAGCAGAACACAGAGCAGTTTCTCAGAAAGCTTCTTTCCAGTTTTGAACGGAAGATACTTCCTTTTTCACCATAGCCCTCTATGGGCTTCCAAATATCCCTTTGCCAATTCCACAAGAACAGCCTTAGCGAAAGGCTTCTTGAAGGGAAAGATGTAACTCTGTGAGATGAGTTAACAGAACACAGAGCAGTTTCTCAGAAAGCTTCTTTCCAGTTTTGAACGGAAGATATTTCCTTTTTCACCATAGCCCTCTATGGGCTTCCAAATATCCCTTTGCCATTTCCACAAGAACAGCCTTAGCGAAAGGCTTCTTGAAGGGAAAGATGTAACTCTGTGAGATGAATTAACAGAACACAGAGCAGTTTCTCAGAAAGCTTCCTTCCAGTTTTGAACGGAAGATATTTCCTTTTTCACCATAGCCCTCTATGGGCTTCCAAATATCCCTTTGCCAATTCCACAAGAACAGCCTTAGCGAAAGGCTTCTTGAAGGGAAAGATGTAACTCTGTGAGATGTATTCACAGAACACAGAGCAGTTTCTCAGAAAGCTTCTTTCCAGTTTTGAACGGAATATATTTCCTTTTTCACCATAGACCTCTATGGGCTTCCAAATATCCCTTTGCCAATTCCACAAGAACAGCCTTAGCGAAAGGCTTCTTGAAGGGAAAGATGTAACTCTGTGAGATGTATTAACAGAACACAGAGCAGTTTCTCAGAAAGCTTCTTTCCAGTTTTGAACGGAAGATATTTCCTTTTTCACCATAGCCCTCTATGGGCTTCCAAATATCCCTTTGCCAACTCCACAAGAACAGCCTTAGCGAAAGGCTTCTTGAAGGGAAAGATGTAATTCCGTGAGATGAATTAACAGAACACAGAGCAGTTTCTCAGAAAGCTTCTTTCCAGTTTTGAACGGAAGATATTTCCTTTTTCACCATAGCCCTCTATGGGCTTCCAAATATCCCTTTGCCAATTCCACAAGAACAGCCTTAGCGAAAGGATTCTTGAAGGGAAAGATGTAACTCTGTGAGATGAATTAACAGAACACAGAGCAGTTTCTCAGAAAGCTTCTTTCCAGTTTTGAACGGAAGATATTTCCTTTTTCACCGTAGCCCTCTATGGGCTTCCAAATATCCCTTTGCCAATTCCACAAGAACAGTCTTAGCGAAAGGCTTCTTGAAGGGAAAGATGTAACTCTGTGAGATGAATTAACAGAACACAGAGCAGTTTCTCAGAAAGCTTCTTTCCAGTTTTGAACGGAAGATATTTCCTTTTTCACCATAGCCCTCTATGGGCTTCCAAATATCCCTTTGCCAATTCCACAAGAACAGCCTTAGCGAAAGGCTTCTTGAAGGGAAAGATGTAACTCTGTGAGATGAATTAACAGAACACAGAGCAGTTTCTCAGAAAGCTTCTTTCCAGTTTTGAACGGAAGATATTTCCTTTTTCACCATAGCCCTCTATGGGCTTCCAAATATCCCTTTGCCAATTCCACAAGAACAGCCTTAGCGAAAGGCTTCTGGAAGGGAAAGATGTAACTCTGTGAGATGAATTAACAGAACACAGAGCAGTTTCTCAGAAAGCTTCTTTCCAGTTTTGAACGGAAGATATTTCCTTTTTCACCATAGCCCTCTATGGGCTTCCAAATATCCCTTTGCCAATTCCACAAGAACAGCCTTAGCGAAAGGCTTCTTGAAGGGAAAGATGTAACTCTGTGAGATAAAATAGCAGAACACAGAGCAGTTTCTCAGAAGGCTTCTTTCCAGTTTTGAACGGAAGATACTTCCTTTTTCACCATAGCCCTCTATGGGCTTCCAAATATCCCTTTGCCAATTCCACAAGAACAGCCTTAGCGAAAGGCTTCTTGAAGGGAAAGATGTAACTCTGTGAGATGAATTAACAGAACACAGAGCAGTTTCTCAGAAAGCTTCTTTCCAGTTTTGAACGGAAGATATTTCCTTTTTCACCATAGCCCTCTATGGACTTCCAAATATCCCTTTGCCAATTCCACAAGAACAGCCTTAGCGAAAGGCTTCTTGAAGGGAAAGATGTAACTCTGTGAGATGAATTAACAGAACACAGAGCAGTTTCTCAGAAAGCTTCTTTCCAGTTTTGAAGGGAAGATATTTCCTTTTTCACCATAGCCCTCTATGGGCTTCCAAATATCCCTTTGCCAATTCCACAAGAACAGCCTTAGCGAAAGGCTTCTTGAAGGGAAAGATGTAACTCTGTGAGATAAAATAGCAGAACACAGAGCAGTTTCTCAGAAAGCTTCTTTCCAGTTTTGAACGGAAGATACTTCCTTTTTCACCATAGCCCTCTATGGGCTTCCAAATATCCCTTTGCCAATTCCACAAGAACAGCCTTAGCGAAAGGCTTCTTGAAGGGAAAGATGTAACTCTGTGAGATGAGTTAACAGAACACAGAGCAGTTTCTCAGAAAGCTTCTTTCCAGTTTTGAACGGAAGATATTTCCTTTTTCACCATAGCCCTCTATGGGCTTCCAAATATCCCTTTGCCATTTCCACAAGAACAGCCTTAGCGAAAGGCTTCTTGAAGGGAAAGATGTAACTCTGTGAGATGAATTAACAGAACACAGAGCAGTTTCTCAGAAAGCTTCCTTCCAGTTTTGAACGGAAGATATTTCCTTTTTCACCATAGCCCTCTATGGGCTTCCAAATATCCCTTTGCCAATTCCACAAGAACAGCCTTAGCGAAAGGCTTCTTGAAGGGAAAGATGTAACTCTGTGAGATGTATTAACAGAACACAGAGCAGTTTCTCAGAAAGCTTCTTTCCAGTTTTGAACGGAATATATTTCCTTTTTCACCATAGACCTCTATGGGCTTCCAAATATCCCTTTGCCAATTCCACAAGAACAGCCTTAGCGAAAGGCTTCTTGAAGGGAAAGATGTAACTCTGTGAGATGTATTAACAGAACACAGAGCAGTTTCTCAGAAAGCTTCTTTCCAGTTTTGAACGGAAGATATTTCCTTTTTCACCATAGCCCTCTATGGGCTTCCAAATATCCCTTTGCCAACTCCACAAGAACAGCCTTAGCGAAAGGCTTCTTGAAGGGAAAGATGTAATTCCGTGAGATGAATTAACAGAACACAGAGCAGTTTCTCAGAAAGCTTCTTTCCAGTTTTGAACGGAAGATATTTCCTTTTTCACCATAGCCCTCTATGGGCTTCCAAATATCCCTTTGCCAATTCCACAAGAACAGCCTTAGCGAAAGGCTTCTTGAAGGGAAAGATGTAACTCTGTGAGATGAATTAACAGAACACAGAGCAGTTTCTCAGAAAGCTTCTTTCCAGTTTTGAACGGAAGATATTTCCTTTTTCACCGTAGCCCTCTATGGGCTTCCAAATATCCCTTTGCCAATTCCACAAGAACAGTCTTAGCGAAAGGCTTCTTGAAGGGAAAGATGTAACTCTGTGAGATGAATTAACAGAACACAGAGCAGTTTCTCAGAAAGCTTCTTTCCAGTTTTGAACGGAAGATATTTCCTTTTTCACCATAGCCCTCTATGGGCTTCCAAATATCCCTTTGCCAATTCCACAAGAACAGCCTTAGCGAAAGGCTTCTTGAAGGGAAAGATGTAACTCTGTGAGATGAATTAACAGAACACAGAGCAGTTTCTCAGAAAGCTTCTTTCCAGTTTTGAACGGAAGATATTTCCTTTTTCAACATAGCCCTCTATGGGCTTCCAAATATCCCTTGGCCAATTGAACAAGAACAGCCTTAGCGAAAGGCTTCTTGAAGGGAAAGATATAACTCTGTGAGATGAATTAACAGAACACAGAGCAGTTTCTCAGAAAGCTTCTTTCCAATTTTGAACGGAAGATATTTCCTTTTTCACCATAGCCCTCTATGGACTTCCAAATATCCCTTTGCCAATTCCACAAGAACAGCCTTAGCGAAAGGCTTCTTGAAGGGAAAGATGTAACTCTGTGAGATGAATTAACAGAACACAGAGCAGTTTCTCAGAAAGCTTCTTTCCACTTTTGAACGGAAGATATTTCCTTTTTCACCATAGCCCTCTATGGGCTTCCAAATATCCCTTTGCCAATTCCACAAGAACAGCCTTAGCGAAAGGCTTCTTGAAGGGAAAGATGTAACTCTGTGAGATGAATTAACAGAACACAGAGCAGTTTCTCAGAAAGCTTCTTTCCAGTTTTGAACGGAAGATATTTCCTTTTTCACCATAGCCCTCTTTGGGCTTCCAAATATCCCTTTGCCAATTCCACAAGAACAGCCTTAGCGAAAGGCTTCTTGAAGGGAAAGATGTAACTCTGTGAGATGAATTAACAGAACACAGAGCAGTTTCTCAGAAAGCTTCTTTCCAGTTTTGAACGGAAGATATTTCCTTTTTCACCATAGCCCTCTATGGGCTTCCAAATATCCCTTTGCCAATTCCACAAGAACAGCCTTAGCGAAAGGCTTCTTGAAGGGAAAAATGTAACTCTGTGAGATGAATTAACAGAACACAGAGCAGTTTCTCAGAAAGCTTCTTTCCAGTTTTGAACGGAAGATATTTCCTTTTTCACCATAGCCCTCTATGGGCTTCCAAATATCCCTTTGCCAATTCCACAAGAACAGCCTTAGCGAAAGGCTTCTTAAAGGGAAAGATGTAACTCTGTGAGATGAATTAACAGAACACAGAGCAGTTTCTCAGAAAGCTTCTTTCCAGTTTCCAACGGAAGATATTTCCTTTTTCACCATAGCCCTCTATGGGCTTCCAAATATCCCTTTGCCAATTCCACAAGAACAGCCTTAGCGAAAGGCTTCTTGAAGGGAAAGATGTAACTCTGTGAGATGAATTAACACAACACAGAGCAGTTTCTCAGAAAGCTTCTTTCCAGTTTTGAACGGAAGATATTTCCTTTTTCACCATAGCCCTCTATGGGCTTCCAAATATCCCTTTGCCAATTCCACAAGAACAGCCTTAGCGAAAGGCTTCTTGAAGGGAAAGATGTAACTCTGTGAGATGAATTAACAGAACACAGAGCAGTTTCTCAGAAAGCTTCTTTCCAGTTTTGAACGGAAGATATTTCCTTTTTCACCATAGCCCTCTATGGGCTTCCAAATATCCCTTTGCCAATTCCACAAGAACAGCCTTAGCGAAAGGCTTCTTGAAGGGAAAGATGTAACTCTGTGAGATGAATTAACAGAACACAGAGCAGTTTCTCAGAAAGCTTCTTTCCAGTTTTGAACGGAAGATATTTCCTTTTTCACCATAGCCCTCTATGGGCTTCCAAATATCCCTTTGCCAATTCCACAAGAACAGCCTTAGCGAAAGGCTTCTGGAAGGGAAAGATGTAACTCTGTGAGATGAATTAACAGAACACAGAGCAGTTTCTCAGAAAGCTTCTTTCCAGTTTCCAACGGAAGATATTTCCTTTTTCACCATAGCCCTCTATGGGCTTCCAAATATCCCTTTGCCAATTCCACAAGAACAGCCTTAGCGAAAGGCTTCTTGAAGGGAAAGATGTAACTCTGTGAGATGAATTAACAGAACACAGAGCAGTTTCTCAGAAAGCTTCTTTCCAGTTTTGAACGGAAGATATTTCCTTTTTCACCATAGCCCTCTATGGACTTCCAAATATCCCTTTGCCAATTCCACAAGAACAGCCTTAGCGAAAGGCTTCTTGAAGGGAAAGATGTAACTCTGTGAGATGAATTAACAGAACACAGAGCAGTTTCTCAGAAAGCTTCTTTCCAGTTTTGAAGGGAAGATATTTCCTTTTTCACCATAGCCCTCTATGGGCTTCCAAATATCCCTTTGCCAATTCCACAAGAACAGCCTTAGCGAAAGGCTTCTTGAAGGGAAAGATGAAACTCTGTGAGATAAAATAGCAGAACACAGAGCAGTTTCTCAGAAAGCTTCTTTCCAGTTTTGAACGGAAGATACTTCCTTTTTCACCATAGCCCTCTATGGGCTTCCAAATATCCCTTTGCCAATTCCACAAGAACAGCCTTAGCGAAAGGCTTCTTGAAGGGAAAGATGTAACTCTGTGAGATGAGTTAACAGAACACAGAGCAGTTTCTCAGAAAGCTTCTTTCCAGTTTTGAACGGAAGATATTTCCTTTTTCACCATAGCCCTCTATGGGCTTCCAAATATCCCTTTGCCATTTCCACAAGAACAGCCTTAGCGAAAGGCTTCTTGAAGGGAAAGATGTAACTCTGTGAGATGAATTAACAGAACACAGAGCAGTTTCTCAGAAAGCTTCCTTCCAGTTTTGAACGGAAGATATTTCCTTTTTCACCATAGCCCTCTATGGGCTTCCAAATATCCCTTTGCCAATTCCACAAGAACAGCCTTAGCGAAAGGCTTCTTGAAGGGAAAGATGTAACTCTGTGAGATGTATTAACAGAACACAGAGCAGTTTCTCAGAAAGCTTCTTTCCAGTTTTGAACGGAATATATTTCCTTTTTCACCATAGACCTCTATGGGCTTCCAAATATCCCTTTGCCAATTCCACAAGAACAGCCTTAGCGAAAGGCTTCTTGAAGGGAAAGATGTAACTCTGTGAGATGTATTAACAGAACACAGAGCAGTTTCTCAGAAAGCTTCTTTCCAGTTTTGAACGGAAGATATTTCCTTTTTCACCATAGCCCTCTATGGGCTTCCAAATATCCCTTTGCCAACTCCACAAGAACAGCCTTAGCGAAAGGCTTCTTGAAGGGAAAGATGTAATTCCGTGAGATGAATTAACAGAACACAGAGCAGTTTCTCAGAAAGCTTCTTTCCAGTTTTGAACGGAAGATATTTCCTTTTTCACCATAGCCCTCTATGGGCTTCCAAATATCCCTTTGCCAATTCCACAAGAACAGCCTTAGCGAAAGGCTTCTTGAAGGGAAAGATGTAACTCTGTGAGATGAATTAACAGAACACAGAGCAGTTTCTCAGAAAGCTTCTTTCCAGTTTTGAACGGAAGATATTTCCTTTTTCACCGTAGCCCTCTATGGGCTTCCAAATATCCCTTTGCCAATTCCACAAGAACAGTCTTAGCGAAAGGCTTCTTGAAGGGAAAGATGTAACTCTGTGAGATGAATTAACAGAACACAGAGCAGTTTCTCAGAAAGCTTCTTTCCAGTTTTGAACGGAAGATATTTCCTTTTTCACCATAGCCCTCTATGGGCTTCCAAATATCCCTTTGCCAATTCCACAAGAACAGCCTTAGCGAAAGGCTTCTTGAAGGGAAAGATGTAACTCTGTGAGATGAATTACCAGAACACAGAGCAGTTTCTCAGAAAGCTTCTTTCCAGTTTTGAACGGAAGATATTTCCTTTTTCAACATAGCCCTCTATGGGCTTCCAAGTATCCCTTGGCCAATTGAACAAGAACAGCCTTAGCGAAAGGCTTCTTGAAGGGAAAGATGTAACTCTGTGAGATGAATTAACAGAACACAGAGCAGTTTCTCAGAAAGCTTCTTTCCAATTTTGAACGGAAGATATTTCCTTTTTCACCATAGCCCTCTATGGGCTTCCAAATATCCCTTTGCCAATTCCACAAGAACAGCCTTAGCGAAAGGCTTCTTGAAGGGAAAGATGTAACTCTGTGAGATGAATTAACAGAACACAGAGCAGTTTCTCAGAAAGCTTCTTTCCACTTTTGAACGGAAGATATTTCCTTTTTCACCATAGCCCTCTATGGGCTTCCAAATATCCCTTTGCCAATTCCACAAGAACAGCCTTAGCGAAAGGCTTCTTGAAGGGAAAGATGTAACTCTGTGAGATGAATTAACAGAACACAGAGCAGTTTCTCAGAAAGCTTCTTTCCAGTTTTGAACGGAAGATATTTCCTTTTTCACCATAGCCCTCTTTGGGCTTCCAAATATCCCTTTGCCAATTCCACAAGAACAGCCTTAGCGAAAGGCTTCTTGAAGGGAAAGATGTAACTCTGTGAGATGAATTAACAGAACACAGAGCAGTTTCTCAGAAAGCTTCTTTCCAGTTTTGAACGGAAGATATTTCCTTTTTCACCATAGCCCTCTATGGGCTTCCAAATATCCCTTTGCCAATTCCACAAGAACAGCCTTAGCGAAAGGCTTCTTGAAGGGAAAAATGTAACTCTGTGAGATGAATTAACAGAACACAGAGCAGTTTCTCAGAAAGCTTCTTTCCAGTTTAGAACGGAAGATATTTCCTTTTTCACCATAGCCCTCTATGGGCTTCCAAATATCCCTTTGCCAATTCCACAAGAACAGCCTTAGCGAAAGGCTTCTTGAAGGGAAAGATGTAACTCTGTGAGATGAATTAACAGAACACAGAGCAGTTTCTCAGAAAGCTTCTTTCCAGTTTCCAACGGAAGATATTTCCTTTTTCACCATAGCCCTCTATGGGCTTCCAAATATCCCTTTGCCAATTCCACAAGAACAGCCTTAGCGAAAGGCTTCTTGAAGGGAAAGATGTAACTCTGTGAGATGAATTAACACAACACAGAGCAGTTTCTCAGAAAGCTTCTTTCCAGTTTTGAACGGAAGATATTTCCTTTTTCACCATAGCCCTCTATGGGCTTCCAAATATCCCTTTGCCAATTCCACAAGAACAGCCTTAGCGAAAGGCTTCTTGAAGGGAAAGATGTAACTCTGTGAGATGAATTAACAGAACACAGAGCAGTTTCTCAGAAAGCTTCTTTCCAGTTTTGAACGGAAGATATTTCCTTTTTCACCATAGCCCTCTATGGGCTTCCAAATATCCCTTTGCCAATTCCACAAGAACAGCCTTAGCGAAAGGCTTCTTGAAGGGAAAGATGTAACTCTGTGAGATGAATTAACAGAACACAGAGCAGTTTCTCAGAAAGCTTCTTTCCAGTTTTGAACGGAAGATATTTCCTTTTTCACCATAGCCCTCTATGGGCTTCCAAATATCCCTTTGCCAATTCCACAAGAACAGCCTTAGCGAAAGGCTTCTGGAAGGGAAAGATGTAACTCGGTGAGATGAATTAACAGAACACAGAGCAGTTTCTCAGAAAGCTTCTTTCCAGTTTCCAACGGAAGATATTTCCTTTTTCACCATAGCCCTCTATGGGCTTCCAAATATCCCTTTGCCAATTCCACAAGAACAGCCTTAGCGAAAGGCTTCTTGAAGGGAAAGATGTAACTCTGTGAGATAAAATAGCAGAACACAGAGCAGTTTCTCAGAAAGCTTCTTTCCAGTTTCGAACGGAAGATACTTCCTTTTTCACCATAGCCCTCTATGGGCTTCCAAATATCCCTTTGCCAATTCCACAAGAACAGCCTTAGCGAAAGGCTTCTTGAAGGGAAAGATGTAACTCTGTGAGATGAATTACCAGAACACAGAGCAGTTTCTCAGAAAGCTTCTTTCCAGTTTTGAACGGAAGATATTTCCTTTTTCACCATAGCCCTCTATGGGCTTCCAAATATCCCTTGGCCAATTGAACAAGAACAGCCTTAGCGAAAGGCTTCTTGAAGGGAAAGATGTAACTCTGTGAGATGAATTAACAGAACACAGAGCAGTTTCTCAGAAAGCTTCTTTCCAATTTTGAACGGAAGATATTTCCTTTTTCACCATAGCCCTCTATGGGCTTCCAAATATCCCTTTGCCAACTCCACAAGAACAGCCTTAGCGAAAGGCTTCTTGAAGGGAAAGATGTAACTCTGTGAGATGAATTAACAGAACACAGAGCAGTTTCTCAGAAAGCTTCTTTCCACTTTTGAACGGAAGATATTTCCTTTTTCACCATAGCCCTCTATGGGCTTCCAAATATCCCTTTGCCAATTCCACAAGAACAGCCTTAGCGAAAGGCTTCTTGAAGGGAAAGATGTAACTCTGTGAGATGAATTAACAGAACACAGAGCAGTTTCTCAGAAAGCTTCTTTCCAGTTTTGAACGGAAGATATTTCCTTTTTCACCATAGCCCTCTTTGGGCTTCCAAATATCCCTTTGCCAATTCCACAAGAACAGCCTTAGCGAAAGGCTTCTTGAAGGGAAAGATGTAACTCTGTGAGATGAATTAACAGAACACAGAGCAGTTTCTCAGAAAGCTTCTTTCCAGTTTTGAACGGAAGATATTTCCTTTTTCACCATAGCCCTCTATGGGCTTCCAAATATCCCTTTGCCAATTCCACAAGAACAGCCTTAGCGAAAGGCTTCTTGAAGGGAAAGATGTAACTCTGTGAGATGAATTAACAGAACACAGAGCAGTTTCTCAGAAAGCTTCTTTCCAGTTTTGAACGGAAGATATTTCCTTTTTCACCATAGCCCTCTATGGGCTTCCAAATATCCCTTTGCCAATTCCACAAGAACAGCCTTAGCGAAAGGCTTCTTGAAGGGAAAGATGTAACTCTGTGAGATGAATTACCAGAACACAGAGCAGTTTCTCAGAAAGCTTCTTTCCAGTTTTGAACGGAAGATATTTCCTTTTTCAACATAGCCCTCTATGGGCTTCCAAGTATCCCTTGGCCAATTGAACAAGAACAGCCTTAGCGAAAGGCTTCTTGAAGGGAAAGATGTAACTCTGTGAGATGAATTAACAGAACACAGAGCAGTTTCTCAGAAAGCTTCTTTCCAATTTTGAACGGAAGATATTTCCTTTTTCACCATAGCCCTCTATGGGCTTCCAAATATCCCTTTGCCAATTCCACAAGAACAGCCTTAGCGAAAGGCTTCTTGAAGGGAAAGATGTAACTCTGTGAGATGAATTAACAGAACACAGAGCAGTTTCTCAGAAAGCTTCTTTCCACTTTTGAACGGAAGATATTTCCTTTTTCACCATAGCCCTCTATGGGCTTCCAAATATCCCTTTGCCAATTCCACAAGAACAGCCTTAGCGAAAGGCTTCTTGAAGGGAAAGATGTAACTCTGTGAGATGAATTAACAGAACACAGAGCAGTTTCTCAGAAAGCTTCTTTCCAGTTTTGAACGGAAGATATTTCCTTTTTCACCATAGCCCTCTTTGGGCTTCCAAATATCCCTTTGCCAATTCCACAAGAACAGCCTTAGCGAAAGGCTTCTTGAAGGGAAAGATGTAACTCTGTGAGATGAATTAACAGAACACAGAGCAGTTTCTCAGAAAGCTTCTTTCCAGTTTTGAACGGAAGATATTTCCTTTTTCACCATAGCCCTCTATGGGCTTCCAAATATCCCTTTGCCAATTCCACAAGAACAGCCTTAGCGAAAGGCTTCTTGAAGGGAAAAATGTAACTCTGTGAGATGAATTAACAGAACACAGAGCAGTTTCTCAGAAAGCTTCTTTCCAGTTTAGAACGGAAGATATTTCCTTTTTCACCATAGCCCTCTATGGGCTTCCAAATATCCCTTTGCCAATTCCACAAGAACAGCCTTAACGAAAGGCTTCTTGAAGGGAAAGATGTAACTCTGTGAGATGAATTAACAGAACACAGAGCAGTTTCTCAGAAAGCTTCTTTCCAGTTTCCAACGGAAGATATTTCCTTTTTCACCATAGCCCTCTATGGGCTTCCAAATATCCCTTTGCCAATTCCACAAGAACAGCCTTAGCGAAAGGCTTCTTGAAGGGAAAGATGTAACTCTGTGAGATGAATTAACACAACACAGAGCAGTTTCTCAGAAAGCTTCTTTCCAGTTTTGAACGGAAGATATTTCCTTTTTCACCATAGCCCTCTATGGGCTTCCAAATATCCCTTTGCCAATTCCACAAGAACAGCCTTAGCGAAAGGCTTCTTGAAGGGAAAGATGTAACTCTGTGAGATGAATTAACAGAACACAGAGCAGTTTCTCAGAAAGCTTCTTTCCAGTTTTGAACGGAAGATATTTCCTTTTTCACCATAGCCCTCTATGGGCTTCCAAATATCCCTTTGCCAATTCCACAAGAACAGCCTTAGCGAAAGGCTTCTTGAAGGGAAAGATGTAACTCTGTGAGATGAATTAACAGAACACAGAGCAGTTTCTCAGAAAGCTTCTTTCCAGTTTTGAACGGAAGATATTTCCTTTTTCACCATAGCCCTCTATGGGCTTCCAAATATCCCTTTGCCAATTCCACAAGAACAGCCTTAGCGAAAGGCTTCTGGAAGGGAAAGATGTAACTCGGTGAGATGAATTAACAGAACACAGAGCAGTTTCTCAGAAAGCTTCTTTCCAGTTTCCAACGGAAGATATTTCCTTTTTCACCATAGCCCTCTATGGGCTTCCAAATATCCCTTTGCCAATTCCACAAGAACAGCCTTAGCGAAAGGCTTCTTGAAGGGAAAGATGTAACTCTGTGAGATAAAATAGCAGAACACAGAGCAGTTTCTCAGAAAGCTTCTTTCCAGTTTCGAACGGAAGATACTTCCTTTTTCACCATAGCCCTCTATGGGCTTCCAAATATCCCTTTGCCAATTCCACAAGAACAGCCTTAGCGAAAGGCTTCTTGAAGGGAAAGATGTAACTCTGTGAGATGAATTACCAGAACACAGAGCAGTTTCTCAGAAAGCTTCTTTCCAGTTTTGAACGGAAGATATTTCCTTTTTCACCATAGCCCTCTATGGGCTTCCAAATATCCCTTGGCCAATTGAACAAGAACAGCCTTAGCGAAAGGCTTCTTGAAGGGAAAGATGTAACTCTGTGAGATGAATTAACAGAACACAGAGCAGTTTCTCAGAAAGCTTCTTTCCAATTTTGAACGGAAGATATTTCCTTTTTCACCATAGCCCTCTATGGGCTTCCAAATATCCCTTTGCCAACTCCACAAGAACAGCCTTAGCGAAAGGCTTCTTGAAGGGAAAGATGTAACTCTGTGAGATGAATTAACAGAACACAGAGCAGTTTCTCAGAAAGCTTCTTTCCACTTTTGAACGGAAGATATTTCCTTTTTCACCATAGCCCTCTATGGGCTTCCAAATATCCCTTTGCCAATTCCACAAGAACAGCCTTAGCGAAAGGCTTCTTGAAGGGAAAGATGTAACTCTGTGAGATGAATTAACAGAACACAGAGCAGTTTCTCAGAAAGCTTCTTTCCAGTTTTGAACGGAAGATATTTCCTTTTTCACCATAGCCCTCTTTGGGCTTCCAAATATCCCTTTGCCAATTCCACAAGAACAGCCTTAGCGAAAGGCTTCTTGAAGGGAAAGATGTAACTCTGTGAGATGAATTAACAGAACACAGAGCAGTTTCTCAGAAAGCTTCTTTCCAGTTTTGAACGGAAGATATTTCCTTTTTCACCATAGCCCTCTATGGGCTTCCAAATATCCCTTTGCCAATTCCACAAGAACAGCCTTAGCGAAAGGCTTCTTGAAGGGAAAGATGTAACTCTGTGAGATGAATTAACAGAACACAGAGCAGTTTCTCAGAAAGCTTCTTTCCAGTTTTGAACGGAAGATATTTCCTTTTTCACCATAGCCCTCTATGGGCTTCCAAATATCCCTTTGCCAATTCCACAAGAACAGCCTTAGCGAAAGGCTTCTTGAAGGGAAAGATGTAACTCTGTGAGATGAATTAACAGAACACAGAGCAGTTTCTCAGAAAGCTTCTTTCCAGTTTTGAACGGAAGATATTTCCTTTTTCACCATAGCCCTCTATGGGCTTCCAAATATCCCTTTGCCAATTCCACAAGAACAGCCTTAGCGAAAGGCTTCTTGAAGGGAAAGATGTAACTCTGTGAGATGAATTAACAGAACACAGAGCAGTTTCTCAGAAAGCTTCTTTCCAGTTTTGAACGGAAGATATTTCCTTTTTCACCATAGCCCTCTATGGGCTTCCAAATATCCCTTTGCCAATTCCACAAGAACAGCCTTAGCGAAAGGCTTCTTGAAGGGAAAGATGTAACTCTGTGAGATGAATTAACCGAACACAGAGCAGTTTCTCAGAAAGCTTCTTTCCAGTTTTGAACGGAAGATATTTCCTTTTTCACCATAGCCCTCTATGGACTTCCAAATATCCCTTTGCCAATTCCACAAGAACAGCCTTAGCGAAAGGCTTCTTGAAGGGAAAGATGTAACTCTGTGAGATGAATTAACAGAACACAGAGCAGTTTCTCAGAAAGCTTCTTTCCAGTTTCCAACGGAAGATATTTCCTTTTTCACCATAGCCCTCTATGGGCTTCCAAATATCCCTTTGCCAATTCCACAAGAACAGCCTTAGCGAAAGGCTTCTTGAAGGGAAAGATGTAACTCTGTGAGATGTATTAACAGAACACAGAGCAGTTTCTCAGAAAGCTTCTTTCCAGTTTTGAACGGAAGATATTTCCTTTTTCACCATAGCCCTCTATGGGCTTCCAAATATCCCTTTGCCAACTCCACAAGAACAGCCTTAGCGAAAGGCTTCTTGAAGGGAAAGATGTAATTCCGTGAGATGAATTAACAGAACACAGAGCAGTTTCTCAGAAAGCTTCTTTCCAGTTTTGAACGGAAGATATTTCCTTTTTCACCATAGCCCTCTATGGGCTTCCAAATATCCCTTTGCCAATTCCACAAGAACAGCCTTAGCGAAAGGCTTCTTGAAGGGAAAGATGTAACTCTGTGAGATGAATTAACAGAACACAGAGCAGTTTCTCAGAAAGCTTCTTTCCAGTTTTGAACGGAAGATATTTCCTTTTTCACCGTAGCCCTCTATGGGCTTCCAAATATCCCTTTGCCAATTCCACAAGAACAGTCTTAGCGAAAGGCTTCTTGAAGGGAAAGATGTAACTCTGTGAGATGAATTAACAGAACACAGAGCAGTTTCTCAGAAAGCTTCTTTCCAGTTTTGAACGGAAGATATTTCCTTTTTCACCATAGCCCTCTATGGGCTTCCAAATATCCCTTTGCCAATTCCACAAGAACAGCCTTAGCGAAAGGCTTCTTGAAGGGAAAGATGTAACTCTGTGAGATGAATTACCAGAACACAGAGCAGTTTCTCAGAAAGCTTCTTTCCAGTTTTGAACGGAAGATATTTCCTTTTTCAACATAGCCCTCTATGGGCTTCCAAGTATCCCTTGGCCAATTGAACAAGAACAGCCTTAGCGAAAGGCTTCTTGAAGGGAAAGATGTAACTCTGTGAGATGAATTAACAGAACACAGAGCAGTTTCTCAGAAAGCTTCTTTCCAATTTTGAACGGAAGATATTTCCTTTTTCACCATAGCCCTCTATGGGCTTCCAAATATCCCTTTGCCAATTCCACAAGAACAGCCTTAGCGAAAGGCTTCTTGAAGGGAAAGATGTAACTCTGTGAGATGAATTAACAGAACACAGAGCAGTTTCTCAGAAAGCTTCTTTCCACTTTTGAACGGAAGATATTTCCTTTTTCACCATAGCCCTCTATGGGCTTCCAAATATCCCTTTGCCAATTCCACAAGAACAGCCTTAGCGAAAGGCTTCTTGAAGGGAAAGATGTAACTCTGTGAGATGAATTAACAGAACACAGAGCAGTTTCTCAGAAAGCTTCTTTCCAGTTTTGAACGGAAGATATTTCCTTTTTCACCATAGCCCTCTTTGGGCTTCCAAATATCCCTTTGCCAATTCCACAAGAACAGCCTTAGCGAAAGGCTTCTTGAAGGGAAAGATGTAACTCTGTGAGATGAATTAACAGAACACAGAGCAGTTTCTCAGAAAGCTTCTTTCCAGTTTTGAACGGAAGATATTTCCTTTTTCACCATAGCCCTCTATGGGCTTCCAAATATCCCTTTGCCAATTCCACAAGAACAGCCTTAGCGAAAGGCTTCTTGAAGGGAAAAATGTAACTCTGTGAGATGAATTAACAGAACACAGAGCAGTTTCTCAGAAAGCTTCTTTCCAGTTTAGAACGGAAGATATTTCCTTTTTCACCATAGCCCTCTATGGGCTTCCAAATATCCCTTTGCCAATTCCACAAGAACAGCCTTAGCGAAAGGCTTCTTGAAGGGAAAGATGTAACTCTGTGAGATGAATTAACAGAACACAGAGCAGTTTCTCAGAAAGCTTCTTTCCAGTTTCCAACGGAAGATATTTCCTTTTTCACCATAGCCCTCTATGGGCTTCCAAATATCCCTTTGCCAATTCCACAAGAACAGCCTTAGCGAAAGGCTTCTTGAAGGGAAAGATGTAACTCTGTGAGATGAATTAACACAACACAGAGCAGTTTCTCAGAAAGCTTCTTTCCAGTTTTGAACGGAAGATATTTCCTTTTTCACCATAGCCCTCTATGGGCTTCCAAATATCCCTTTGCCAATTCCACAAGAACAGCCTTAGCGAAAGGCTTCTTGAAGGGAAAGATGTAACTCTGTGAGATGAATTAACAGAACACAGAGCAGTTTCTCAGAAAGCTTCTTTCCAGTTTTGAACGGAAGATATTTCCTTTTTCACCATAGCCCTCTATGGGCTTCCAAATATCCCTTTGCCAATTCCACAAGAACAGCCTTAGCGAAAGGCTTCTTGAAGGGAAAGATGTAACTCTGTGAGATGAATTAACAGAACACAGAGCAGTTTCTCAGAAAGCTTCTTTCCAGTTTTGAACGGAAGATATTTCCTTTTTCACCATAGCCCTCTATGGGCTTCCAAATATCCCTTTGCCAATTCCACAAGAACAGCCTTAGCGAAAGGCTTCTGGAAGGGAAAGATGTAACTCGGTGAGATGAATTAACAGAACACAGAGCAGTTTCTCAGAAAGCTTCTTTCCAGTTTCCAACGGAAGATATTTCCTTTTTCACCATAGCCCTCTATGGGCTTCCAAATATCCCTTTGCCAATTCCACAAGAACAGCCTTAGCGAAAGGCTTCTTGAAGGGAAAGATGTAACTCTGTGAGATAAAATAGCAGAACACAGAGCAGTTTCTCAGAAAGCTTCTTTCCAGTTTCGAACGGAAGATACTTCCTTTTTCACCATAGCCCTCTATGGGCTTCCAAATATCCCTTTGCCAATTCCACAAGAACAGCCTTAGCGAAAGGCTTCTTGAAGGGAAAGATGTAACTCTGTGAGATGAATTACCAGAACACAGAGCAGTTTCTCAGAAAGCTTCTTTCCAGTTTTGAACGGAAGATATTTCCTTTTTCACCATAGCCCTCTATGGGCTTCCAAATATCCCTTGGCCAATTGAACAAGAACAGCCTTAGCGAAAGGCTTCTTGAAGGGAAAGATGTAACTCTGTGAGATGAATTAACAGAACACAGAGCAGTTTCTCAGAAAGCTTCTTTCCAATTTTGAACGGAAGATATTTCCTTTTTCACCATAGCCCTCTATGGGCTTCCAAATATCCCTTTGCCAACTCCACAAGAACAGCCTTAGCGAAAGGCTTCTTGAAGGGAAAGATGTAACTCTGTGAGATGAATTAACAGAACACAGAGCAGTTTCTCAGAAAGCTTCTTTCCACTTTTGAACGGAAGATATTTCCTTTTTCACCATAGCCCTCTATGGGCTTCCAAATATCCCTTTGCCAATTCCACAAGAACAGCCTTAGCGAAAGGCTTCTTGAAGGGAAAGATGTAACTCTGTGAGATGAATTAACAGAACACAGAGCAGTTTCTCAGAAAGCTTCTTTCCAGTTTTGAACGGAAGATATTTCCTTTTTCACCATAGCCCTCTTTGGGCTTCCAAATATCCCTTTGCCAATTCCACAAGAACAGCCTTAGCGAAAGGCTTCTTGAAGGGAAAGATGTAACTCTGTGAGATGAATTAACAGAACACAGAGCAGTTTCTCAGAAAGCTTCTTTCCAGTTTTGAACGGAAGATATTTCCTTTTTCACCATAGCCCTCTATGGGCTTCCAAATATCCCTTTGCCAATTCCACAAGAACAGCCTTAGCGAAAGGCTTCTTGAAGGGAAAGATGTAACTCTGTGAGATGAATTAACAGAACACAGAGCAGTTTCTCAGAAAGCTTCTTTCCAGTTTTGAACGGAAGATATTTCCTTTTTCACCATAGCCCTCTATGGGCTTCCAAATATCCCTTTGCCAATTCCACAAGAACAGCCTTAGCGAAAGGCTTCTTGAAGGGAAAGATGTAACTCTGTGAGATGAATTACCAGAACACAGAGCAGTTTCTCAGAAAGCTTCTTTCCAGTTTTGAACGGAAGATATTTCCTTTTTCAACATAGCCCTCTATGGGCTTCCAAGTATCCCTTGGCCAATTGAACAAGAACAGCCTTAGCGAAAGGCTTCTTGAAGGGAAAGATGTAACTCTGTGAGATGAATTAACAGAACACAGAGCAGTTTCTCAGAAAGCTTCTTTCCAATTTTGAACGGAAGATATTTCCTTTTTCACCATAGCCCTCTATGGGCTTCCAAATATCCCTTTGCCAATTCCACAAGAACAGCCTTAGCGAAAGGCTTCTTGAAGGGAAAGATGTAACTCTGTGAGATGAATTAACAGAACACAGAGCAGTTTCTCAGAAAGCTTCTTTCCACTTTTGAACGGAAGATATTTCCTTTTTCACCATAGCCCTCTATGGGCTTCCAAATATCCCTTTGCCAATTCCACAAGAACAGCCTTAGCGAAAGGCTTCTTGAAGGGAAAGATGTAACTCTGTGAGATGAATTAACAGAACACAGAGCAGTTTCTCAGAAAGCTTCTTTCCAGTTTTGAACGGAAGATATTTCCTTTTTCACCATAGCCCTCTTTGGGCTTCCAAATATCCCTTTGCCAATTCCACAAGAACAGCCTTAGCGAAAGGCTTCTTGAAGGGAAAGATGTAACTCTGTGAGATGAATTAACAGAACACAGAGCAGTTTCTCAGAAAGCTTCTTTCCAGTTTTGAACGGAAGATATTTCCTTTTTCACCATAGCCCTCTATGGGCTTCCAAATATCCCTTTGCCAATTCCACAAGAACAGCCTTAGCGAAAGGCTTCTTGAAGGGAAAAATGTAACTCTGTGAGATGAATTAACAGAACACAGAGCAGTTTCTCAGAAAGCTTCTTTCCAGTTTAGAACGGAAGATATTTCCTTTTTCACCATAGCCCTCTATGGGCTTCCAAATATCCCTTTGCCAATTCCACAAGAACAGCCTTAGCGAAAGGCTTCTTGAAGGGAAAGATGTAACTCTGTGAGATGAATTAACAGAACACAGAGCAGTTTCTCAGAAAGCTTCTTTCCAGTTTCCAACGGAAGATATTTCCTTTTTCACCATAGCCCTCTATGGGCTTCCAAATATCCCTTTGCCAATTCCACAAGAACAGCCTTAGCGAAAGGCTTCTTGAAGGGAAAGATGTAACTCTGTGAGATGAATTAACACAACACAGAGCAGTTTCTCAGAAAGCTTCTTTCCAGTTTTGAACGGAAGATATTTCCTTTTTCACCATAGCCCTCTATGGGCTTCCAAATATCCCTTTGCCAATTCCACAAGAACAGCCTTAGCGAAAGGCTTCTTGAAGGGAAAGATGTAACTCTGTGAGATGAATTAACAGAACACAGAGCAGTTTCTCAGAAAGCTTCTTTCCAGTTTTGAACGGAAGATATTTCCTTTTTCACCATAGCCCTCTATGGGCTTCCAAATATCCCTTTGCCAATTCCACAAGAACAGCCTTAGCGAAAGGCTTCTTGAAGGGAAAGATGTAACTCTGTGAGATGAATTAACAGAACACAGAGCAGTTTCTCAGAAAGCTTCTTTCCAGTTTTGAACGGAAGATATTTCCTTTTTCACCATAGCCCTCTATGGGCTTCCAAATATCCCTTTGCCAATTCCACAAGAACAGCCTTAGCGAAAGGCTTCTGGAAGGGAAAGATGTAACTCGGTGAGATGAATTAACAGAACACAGAGCAGTTTCTCAGAAAGCTTCTTTCCAGTTTCCAACGGAAGATATTTCCTTTTTCACCATAGCCCTCTATGGGCTTCCAAATATCCCTTTGCCAATTCCACAAGAACAGCCTTAGCGAAAGGCTTCTTGAAGGGAAAGATGTAACTCTGTGAGATAAAATAGCAGAACACAGAGCAGTTTCTCAGAAAGCTTCTTTCCAGTTTCGAACGGAAGATACTTCCTTTTTCACCATAGCCCTCTATGGGCTTCCAAATATCCCTTTGCCAATTCCACAAGAACAGCCTTAGCGAAAGGCTTCTTGAAGGGAAAGATGTAACTCTGTGAGATGAATTACCAGAACACAGAGCAGTTTCTCAGAAAGCTTCTTTCCAGTTTTGAACGGAAGATATTTCCTTTTTCACCATAGCCCTCTATGGGCTTCCAAATATCCCTTGGCCAATTGAACAAGAACAGCCTTAGCGAAAGGCTTCTTGAAGGGAAAGATGTAACTCTGTGAGATGAATTAACAGAACACAGAGCAGTTTCTCAGAAAGCTTCTTTCCAATTTTGAACGGAAGATATTTCCTTTTTCACCATAGCCCTCTAT
This sequence comes from Chlorocebus sabaeus, assembly GCF_047675955.1. Lineage (NCBI taxonomy): Eukaryota > Metazoa > Chordata > Mammalia > Primates > Cercopithecidae > Chlorocebus > Chlorocebus sabaeus. Next base: position 132,646 of record NW_027327752.1, on the reverse strand, counting down.
GGGCTTCCAAATATCCCTTTGCCAACTCCACAAGAACAGCCTTAGCGAAAGGCTTCTTGAAGGGAAAGATGTAACTCTGTGAGATGAATTAACAGAACACAGAGCAGTTTCTCAGAAAGCTTCTTTCCACTTTTGAACGGAAGATATTTCCTTTTTCACCATAGCCCTCTATGGGCTTCCAAATATCCCTTTGCCAATTCCACAAGAACAGCCTTAGCGAAAGGCTTCTTGAAGGGAAAGATGTAACTCTGTGAGATGAATTAACAGAACACAGAGCAGTTTCTCAGAAAGCTTCTTTCCAGTTTTGAACGGAAGATATTTCCTTTTTCACCATAGCCCTCTTTGGGCTTCCAAATATCCCTTTGCCAATTCCACAAGAACAGCCTTAGCGAAAGGCTTCTTGAAGGGAAAGATGTAACTCTGTGAGATGAATTAACAGAACACAGAGCAGTTTCTCAGAAAGCTTCTTTCCAGTTTTGAACGGAAGATATTTCCTTTTTCACCATAGCCCTCTATGGGCTTCCAAATATCCCTTTGCCAATTCCACAAGAACAGCCTTAGCGAAAGGCTTCTTGAAGGGAAAGATGTAACTCTGTGAGATGAATTAACAGAACACAGAGCAGTTTCTCAGAAAGCTTCTTTCCAGTTTTGAACGGAAGATATTTCCTTTTTCACCATAGCCCTCTATGGGCTTCCAAATATCCCTTTGCCAATTCCACAAGAACAGCCTTAGCGAAAGGCTTCTTGAAGGGAAAGATGTAACTCTGTGAGATGAATTAACAGAACACAGAGCAGTTTCTCAGAAAGCTTCTTTCCAGTTTTGAACGGAAGATATTTCCTTTTTCACCATAGCCCTCTATGGGCTTCCAAATATCCCTTTGCCAATTCCACAAGAACAGCCTTAGCGAAAGGCTTCTTGAAGGGAAAGATGTAACTCTGTGAGATGAATTAACAGAACACAGAGCAGTTTCTCAGAAAGCTTCTTTCCAGTTTTGAACGGAAGATATTTCCTTTTTCACCATAGCCCTCTATGGGCTTCCAAATATCCCTTTGCCAATTCCACAAGAACAGCCTTAGCGAAAGGCTTCTTGAAGGGAAAGATGTAACTCTGTGAGATGAATTAACCGAACACAGAGCAGTTTCTCAGAAAGCTTCTTTCCAGTTTTGAACGGAAGATATTTCCTTTTTCACCATAGCCCTCTATGGACTTCCAAATATCCCTTTGCCAATTCCACAAGAACAGCCTTAGCGAAAGGCTTCTTGAAGGGAAAGATGTAACTCTGTGAGATGAATTAACAGAACACAGAGCAGTTTCTCAGAAAGCTTCTTTCCAGTTTCCAACGGAAGATATTTCCTTTTTCACCATAGCCCTCTATGGGCTTCCAAATATCCCTTTGCCAATTCCACAAGAACAGCCTTAGCGAAAGGCTTCTTGAAGGGAAAGATGTAACTCTGTGAGATAAAATAGCAGAACACAGAGCAGTTTCTCAGAAAGCTTCTTTCCAGTTTTGAACGGAAGATACTTCCTTTTTCACCATAGCCCTCTATGGGCTTCCAAATATCCCTTTGCCAATTCCACAAGAACAGCCTTAGCGAAAGGCTTCTTGAAGGGAAAGATGTAACTCTGTGAGATGAATTAACAGAACACAGAGCAGTTTCTCAGAAAGCTTATTTCCAGTTTTGAACGGAAGATATTTCCTTTTTCACCATAGCCCTCTATGGGCTTCCAAATATCCCTTTGCCAATTCCACAAGAACAGCCTTAGCGAAAGGCTTCTTGAAGGGAAAGATGTAACTCTGTGAGATGAATTAACAGAACACAGAGCAGTTTCTCAGAAAGCTTCTTTCCAGTTTTGAAAGGAAGATATTTCCTTTTTCACCATAGCCCTCTATGGGCTTCCAAATATCCCTTTGCCAATTCCACAAGAACAGCCTTAGCGAAAGGCTTCTTGAAGGGAAAGATGTAACTCTGTGAGATGAATTAACAGAACACAGAGCAGTTTCTCAGAAAGCTTCTTTCCAGTTTTGAACGGAAGATATTTCCTTTTTCACCATAGCCCTCTATGGGCTTCCAAATATCCCTTTGCCAATTCCACAAGAACAGCCTTAGCGAAAGGCTTCTTGAAGGGAAAGATGTAACTCTGTGAGATGAATTAACAGAACACAGAGCAGTTTCTCAGAAAGCTTCCTTCCAGTTTTGAACGGAAGATATTTCCTTTTTCACCATAGCCCTCTATGGGCTTCCAAATATCCCTTTGCCAATTCCACAAGAACAGCCTTAGCGAAAGGCTTCTTGAAGGGAAAGATGTAACTCTGTGAGATGAATTAACCGAACACAGAGCAGTTTCTCAGAAAGCTTCTTTCCAGTGTTGAACGGAAGATATTTCCTTTTTCATCATAGCCCTTTATGGGCTTCCAAATATCCCTTTGCCAATTCCACAAGAACAGCCTTAGCGAAAGGCTTCTTGAAGGGAAAGATGTAACTCTGTGAGATGAATTAACAGAACACAGAGCAGTTTCTCAGAAAGCTTCTTTCCAGTTTTGAACGGAAGATATTTCCTTTTTCACCATAGCCCTCTATGGGCTTCCAAATATCCCTTTGCCAATTCCACAAGAACAGCCTTAGCGAAAGGCTTCTTGAAGGGAAAGATGTAACTCTGTGAGATGAATTAACAGAACACAGAGCAGTTTCTCAGAAAGCTTCTTTCCAGTTTTGAACGGAAGATATTTCCTTTTTCACCATAGACCTCTATGGGCTTCCAAATATCCCTTTGCCAATTCCACAAGAACAGCCTTAGCGAAAGGCTTCTTGAAGGGAAAGATGTAACTCTGTGAGATGAATTACCAGAACACAGAGCAGTTTCTCAGAAAGCTTCTTTCCAGTTTTGAACGGAAGATATTTCCTTTTTCACCATAGCCCTCTATGGGCTTCCAAATATCCCTTGGCCAATTGAACAAGAACAGCCTTAGCGAAAGGCTTCTTGAAGGGAAAGATGTAACTCTGTGAGATGAATTAACAGAACACAGAGCAGTTTCTCAGAAAGCTTCTTTCCAATTTTGAACGGAAGATATTTCCTTTTTCACCATAGCCCTCTATGGGCTTCCAAATATCCCTTTGCCAACTCCACAAGAACAGCCTTAGCGAAAGGCTTCTTGAAGGGAAAGATGTAACTCTGTGAGATGAATTAACAGAACACAGAGCAGTTTCTCAGAAAGCTTCTTTCCACTTTTGAACGGAAGATATTTCCTTTTTCACCATAGCCCTCTATGGGCTTCCAAATATCCCTTTGCCAATTCCACAAGAACAGCCTTAGCGAAAGGCTTCTTGAAGGGAAAGATGTAACTCTGTGAGATGAATTAACAGAACACAGAGCAGTTTCTCAGAAAGCTTCTTTCCAGTTTTGAACGGAAGATATTTCCTTTTTCACCATAGCCCTCTTTGGGCTTCCAAATATCCCTTTGCCAATTCCACAAGAACAGCCTTAGCGAAAGGCTTCTTGAAGGGAAAGATGTAACTCTGTGAGATGAATTAACAGAACACAGAGCAGTTTCTCAGAAAGCTTCTTTCCAGTTTTGAACGGAAGATATTTCCTTTTTCACCATAGCCCTCTATGGGCTTCCAAATATCCCTTTGCCAATTCCACAAGAACAGCCTTAGCGAAAGGCTTCTTGAAGGGAAAGATGTAACTCTGTGAGATGAATTAACAGAACACAGAGCAGTTTCTCAGAAAGCTTCTTTCCAGTTTTGAACGGAAGATATTTCCTTTTTCACCATAGCCCTCTATGGGCTTCCAAATATCCCTTTGCCAATTCCACAAGAACAGCCTTAGCGAAAGGCTTCTTGAAGGGAAAGATGTAACTCTGTGAGATGAATTAACAGAACACAGAGCAGTTTCTCAGAAAGCTTCTTTCCAGTTTTGAACGGAAGATATTTCCTTTTTCACCATAGCCCTCTATGGGCTTCCAAATATCCCTTTGCCAATTCCACAAGAACAGCCTTAGCGAAAGGCTTCTTGAAGGGAAAGATGTAACTCTGTGAGATGAATTAACAGAACACAGAGCAGTTTCTCAGAAAGCTTCTTTCCAGTTTTGAACGGAAGATATTTCCTTTTTCACCATAGCCCTCTATGGGCTTCCAAATATCCCTTTGCCAATTCCACAAGAACAGCCTTAGCGAAAGGCTTCTTGAAGGGAAAGATGTAACTCTGTGAGATGAATTAACCGAACACAGAGCAGTTTCTCAGAAAGCTTCTTTCCAGTTTTGAACGGAAGATATTTCCTTTTTCACCATAGCCCTCTATGGACTTCCAAATATCCCTTTGCCAATTCCACAAGAACAGCCTTAGCGAAAGGCTTCTTGAAGGGAAAGATGTAACTCTGTGAGATGAATTAACAGAACACAGAGCAGTTTCTCAGAAAGCTTCTTTCCAGTTTCCAACGGAAGATATTTCCTTTTTCACCATAGCCCTCTATGGGCTTCCAAATATCCCTTTGCCAATTCCACAAGAACAGCCTTAGCGAAAGGCTTCTTGAAGGGAAAGATGTAACTCTGTGAGATAAAATAGCAGAACACAGAGCAGTTTCTCAGAAAGCCTCTTTCCAGTTTTGAACGGAAGATACTTCCTTTTTCACCATAGCCCTCTATGGGCTTCCAAATATCCCTTTGCCAATTCCACAAGAACAGCCTTAGCGAAAGGCTTCTTGAAGGGAAAGATGTAACTCTGTGAGATGAATTAACCGAACACAGAGCAGTTTCTCAGAAAGCTTCTTTCCAGTGTTGAACGGAAGATATTTCCTTTTTCATCATAGCCCTTTATGGGCTTCCAAATATCCCTTTGCCAATTCCACAAGAACAGCCTTAGCGAAAGGCTTCTTGAAGGGAAAGATGTAACTCTGTGAGATGAATTAACAGAACACAGAGCAGTTTCTCAGAAAGCTTCTTTCCAGTTTTGAACGGAAGATATTTCCTTTTTCACCATAGCCCTCTATGGGCTTCCAAATATCCCTTTGCCAATTCCACAAGAACAGCCTTAGCGAAAGGCTTCTTGAAGGGAAAGATGTAACTCTGTGAGATGAATTAACAGAACACAGAGCAGTTTCTCAGAAAGCTTCTTTCCAGTTTTGAACGGAAGATATTTCCTTTTTCACCATAGACCTCTATGGGCTTCCAAATATCCCTTTGCCAATTCCACAAGAACAGCCTTAGCGAAAGGCTTCTTGAAGGGAAAGATGTAACTCTGTGAGATGTATTAACAGAACACAGAGCAGTTTCTCAGAAAGTTCTTTCCAGTTTTGAACGGAAGATATTTCCTTTTTCACCATAGCCCTCTATGGGCTTCCAAATATCCCTTTGCCAACTCCACAAGAACAGCCTTAGCGAAAGGCTTCTTGAAGTGAAAGATGTAACTCTGTGAGATGAATTAACAGAACACAGAGCAGTTTCTCAGAAAGCTTCTTTCCAGTTTTGAACGGAAGATATTTCCTTTTTCACCATAGCCCTCTATGGGCTTCCAAATATCCCTTTGCCAATTCCACAAGAACAGCCTTAGCGAAAGGCTTCTTGAAGGGAAAGATGTAACTCTGTGAGATGAATTAACAGAACACAGAGCAGTTTCTCAGAAAGCTTCTTTCCAGTTTTGAAAGGAAGATATTTCCTTTTTCACCATAGCCCTCTATGGGCTTCCAAATATCCCTTTGCCAATTCCACAACAACAGCCTTAGCGAAAGGCTTCTTGAAGGGAAAGATGTAACTCTGTGAGATGAATTAACAGAACACAGAGCAGTTTCTCAGAAAGCTTCTTTCCAGTTTTGAACGGAAGATATTTCCTTTTTCACCATAACCCTCTATGGGCTACCAAATATCCCTTTGCCAATTCCACAAGAACAGCCTTAGCGAAAGGCTTCTTGAAGGGAAAGATGTAACTCTGTGAGATGAATTAACAGAACACAGAGCAGTTTCTCAGAAAGCTTCCTTCCAGTTTTGAACGGAAGATATTTCCTTTTTCACCATAGCCCTCTATGGGCTTCCAAATATCCCTTTGCCAATTCCACAAGAACAGCCTTAGCGAAAGGCTTCTTGAAGGGAAAGATGTAACTCTGTGAGATGAATTAACCGAACACAGAGCAGTTTCTCAGAAAGCTTCTTTCCAGTGTTGAACGGAAGAAATTTCCTTTTTCATCATAGCCCTTTATGGGCTTCCAAATATCCCTTTGCCAATTCCACAAGAACAGCCTTAGCGAAAGGCTTCTTGAAGGGAAAGATGTAACTCTGTGAGATGAATTAACAGAACACAGAGCAGTTTCTCAGAAAGCTTCTTTCCAGTTTTGAACGGAAGATATTTCCTTTTTCACCATAGCCCTCTATGGGCTTCCAAATATCCCTTTGCCAATTCCCCAAGAACAGCCTTAGCGAAAGGCTTCTTGAAGGGAAAGATGTAACTCTGTGAGATGAATTAACAGAACACAGAGCAGTTTCTCAGAAAGCTTCTTTCCAGTTTTGAACGGAAGATATTTCCTTTTTCACCATAGACCTCTAGGGGCTTCCAAATATCCCTTTGCCAATTCCACAAGAACAGCCTTAGCGAAAGGCTTCTTGAAGGGAAAGATGTAACTCTGTGAGATGTATTAACAGAACACAGAGCAGTTTCTCAGAAAGCTTCTTTCCAGTTTTGAACGGAAGGTATTTCCTTTTTCACCATAGCCCTCTATGGGCTTCCAAATATCCCTTTTCCAACTCCACAAGAACAGCCTTAGCGAAAGGCTTCTTGAAGGGAAAGATGTAACTCTGTGAGATGAATTAACACAACACAGAGCAGTTTCTCAGAAAGCTTCTTTCCAGTTTTGAACGGAAGATATTTCCTTTTTCACCATAGCCCTCTATGGGCTTCCAAATATCCCTTTGCCAATTCCACAAGAAGAGCCTTAGCGAAAGGCTTCTTGAAGGGAAAGATGTAACTCTGTGAGATGAATTAACAGAACACAGAGCAGTTTCTCAGAAAGCTTCTTTCCAGTTTTGAAAGGAAGATATTTCCTTTTTCACCATAGCCCTCTATGGGCTTCCAAATATCCCTTTGCCAATTCCACAAGAACAGCCTTAGCGAAAGGCTTCTTGAAGGGAAAGATGTAACTCTGTGAGATGAATTAACAGAACACAGAGCAGTTTCTCAGAAAGCTTCTTTCCAGTTTTGAACGGAAGATATTTCCTTTTTCACCATAGCCCTCTATGGGCTTCCAAATATCCCTTTGCCAATTCCACAAGAACAGCCTTAGCGAAAGGCTTCTTGAAGGGAAAGATGTAACTCTGTGAGATGAATTAACAGAACACAGAGCAGTTTCTCAGAAAGCTTCTTTCCAGTTTTGAACGGAAGATATTTCCTTTTTCACCATAGCCCTCTATGGGCTTCCAAATATCCCTTTGCCAATTCCACAAGAACAGCCTTAGCGAAAGGCTTCTTGAAGGGAAAGATGTAACTCTGTGAGATGAATTAACAGAACACAGAGCAGTTTCTCAGAAAGCTTCTTTCCAGTTTTGAACGGAAGATATTTCCTTTTTCACCATAGCCCTCTATGGGCTTCCAAATATCCCTTTGCCAATTCCACAAGAACAGCCTTAGCGAAAGGCTTCTTGAAGGGAAAGATGTAACTCTGTGAGATGAATTAACAGAACACAGAGCAGTTTCTCAGAAAGCTTCTTTCCAGTTTTGAACGGAGGATACTTCCTTTTTCACCATAGCCCTCTATGGGCTTCCAAATATCCCTTTGCCAATTCCACAAGAACAGCCTTAGCGAAAGGCTTCTTGAAGGGAAAGATGTAACTCTGTGAGATAAATTAACAGAACACAGAGCAGTTTCTCAGAAAGCTTCTTTCCAGTTTTGAACGGAAGATATTTCCTTTTTCACCATAGCCCTCTATGGGCTTCCAAATATCCCTTTGCCAATTCCACAAGAACAGCCTTAGCGAAAGGCTTCTTGAAGGGAAAGATGTAACTCTGTGAGATGAATTAACAGAACACAGAGCAGTTTCTCAGAAAGCTTCCTTCCAGTTTTGAACGGAAGATATTTCCTTTTTCACCATAGCCCTCTGTGGGCTTCCAAATATCCCTTTGCCAATTCCACAAGAACAGCCTTAGCGAAAGGCTTCTTGAAGGGAAAGATGTAACTCTGTGAGATGAATTAACAGAACACAGAGCAGTTTCTCAGAAAGCTTCTTTCCAGTTTTGAACGGAAGATATTTCCTTTTTCATCATAGCCCTCTATGGGCTTCCAAATATCCCTTTGCCAATTCCACAAGAACAGCCTTAGCGAAAGGCTTCTTGAAGGGAAAGATGTAACTCTGTGAGATGAATTAACAGAACACAGAGCAGTTTCTCAGAAAGCTTCTTTCCAGTTTTGAACGGAAGATATTTCCTTTTTCACCATAGCCCTCTATGGGCTTCCAAATATCCCGTTGCCAATTCCACAAGAACAGCCTTAGCGAAAGGCTTCTTGAAGGGAAAGATGTAACTCTGTGAGATGAATTAACAGAACACAGAGCAGATTCTCAGAAAGCTTCTTTCCAGTTTTGAACGGAATATATTTCCTTTTTCACCTTAGACCTCTATGGGCTTCCAAATATCCCTTTGCCAATTCCACAAGAACAGCCTTAGCGAAAGGCTTCTTGAAGGGAAAGATGTAACTCTGTGAGATGTATTAACAGAACACAGAGCAGTTTCTCAGAAAGCTTCTTTCCAGTTTTGAACGGAAGATATTTCCTTTTTCACCATAGCCCTCTATGGGCTTCCAAATATCCCTTTGCCAACTCCACAAGAACAGCCTTAGCGAAAGGCTTCTTGAAGGGAAAGATGTAATTCCGTGAGATGAATTAACAGAACACAGAGCAGTTTCTCAGAAAGCTTCTTTCCAGTTTTGAACGGAAGATATTTCCTTTTTCACCATAGCCCTCTATGGGCTTCCAAATATCCCTTTGCCAATTCCACAAGAACAGCCTTAGCGAAAGGCTTCTTGAAGGGAAAGATGTAACTCTGTGAGATGAATTAACAGAACACAGAGCAGTTTCTCAGAAAGCTTCTTTCCAGTTTTGAACGGAAGATATTTCCTTTTTCACCATAGCCCTCTATGGGCTTCCAAATATCCCTTTGCCAATTCCACAAGAACAGTCTTAGCGAAAGGCTTCTTGAAGGGAAAGATGTAGCTCTGTGAGATGAATTAACAGAACACAGAGCAGTTTCTCAGAAAGCTTCTTTCCAGTTTTGAACGGAAGATATTTCCTTTTTCACCATAACCCTCTATGGGCTTCCAAATATCCCTTTGCCAATTCCACAAGAACAGCCTTAGCGAAAGGCTTCTTGAAGGGAAAGATGTAACTCTGTGAGATGAATTACCAGAACACAGAGCAGTTTCTCAGAAAGCTTCTTTCCAGTTTTGAAAGGAAGATATTTCCTTTTTCACCATAACCCTCTATGGGCTTCCAAATATCCCTTTGCCAACTCCACAAGAACAGCCTTAGCGAAAGGCTTCTTGAAGGGAAAGATGTAACTCTGTGAGATGAATTAACAGAACACAGAGCAGTTTCTCAGAAAGCTTCTTTCCAGTTTTGAACGGAAGATATTTCCTTTTTCACCATAGACCTCTATGGGCTTTCAAATATCCCTTTGCCAATTCCACAAGAACAGCCTTAGCGAAAGGCTTCTTGAAGGGAAAGATGTAACTCTGTGAGATGTATTAACAGAACACAGAGCAGTTTCTCAGAAAGCTTCTTTCCAGTTTTGAACGGAAGATATTTCCTTTTTCACCATAGCCCTCTATGGGCTTCCAAATATCCCTTTGCCAACTCCACAAGAACAGCCTTAGCGAAAGGCTTCTTGAAGGGAAAGATGTAACTCTGTGAGATGAATTAACAGAACACAGAGCAGTTTCTCAGAAAGCTTCTTTCCAGTTTTGAAAGGAAGATATTTCCTTTTTCACCATAGCCCTCTATGGGCTTCCAAATATCACTTTGCCAATTCCACAAGAACAGCCTTAGCGAAAGGCTTCTTGAAGGGAAAGATGTAACTCTGTGAGATGAATTAACAGAACACAGAGCAGTTTCTCAGAAAGCTTCTTTCCAGTTTTGAACGGAAGATATTTCCTTTTTCACCATAGCCCTCTATGGGCTTCCAAATATCCCTTTGCCAATTCCACAAGAACAGCCTTAGCGAAAGGCTTCTTGAAGGGAAAGATGTAACTCTGTGAGATGAATTAACAGAACACAGAGCAGTTTCTCAGAAAGCTTCTTTCCAGTTTTGAACGGAAGATATTTCCTTTTTCACCATAGCCCTCTATGGGCTTCCAAATATCCCTTTGCCAATTCCACAAGAACAGCCTTAGCGAAAGGCTTCTTGAAGGGAAAGATGTAACTCTGTGAGATGAATTAACAGAACACAGAGCAGTTTCTCAGAAAGCTTCTTTCCAGTTTTGAACGGAAGATACTTCCTTTTTCACCATAGCCCTCTATGGGCTTCCAAATATCCCTTTGCCAATTCCACAAGAACAGACTTAGCGAAAGGCTTCTTGAAGGGAAAGATGTAACTCTGTGAGATAAATTAACAGAACACAGAGCAGTTTCTCAGGAAGCTTCTTTCCAGTTTTGAACGGAAGATATTTCCTTTTTCACCATAGCCCTCTATGGGCTTCCAAATATCCCTTTGCCAATTCCACAAGAACAGCCTTAGGGAAAGGCTTCTTGAAGGGAAAGATGTAACTCTGTGAGATGAATTAACAGAACACAGAGCAGTTTCTCAGAAAGCTTCCTTCCAGTTTTGAACGGAAGATATTTCCTTTTTCACCATAGCCCTCTGTGGGCTTCCAAATATCCCTTTGCCAATTCCACAAGAACAGCCTTAGCGAAAGGCTTCTTGAAGGGAAAGATGTAACTCTGTGAGATGAATTAACAGAACACAGAGCAGTTTCTCAGAAAGCTTCTTTCCAGTTTTGAACGGAAGATATTTCCTTTTTCATCATAGCCCTCTATGGGCTTCCAAATATCCCTTTGCCAATTCCACAAGAACAGCCTTAGCGAAAGGCTTCTTGAAGGGAAAGATGTAACTCTGTGAGATGAATTAACAGAACACAGAGCAGTTTCTCAGAAAGCTTCTTTCCAGTTTTGAACGGAAGATATTTCCTTTTTCACCATAGCCCTCTATGGGCTTCCAAATATCCCTTTGCCAATTCCACAAGAACAGCCTTAGCGAAAGGCTTCTTGAAGGGAAAGATGTAACTCTGTGAGATGAATTAACAGAACACAGAGCAGATTCTCAGAAAGCTTCTTTCCAGTTTTGAACGGAATATATTTCCTTTTTCACCATAGACCTCTATGGGCTTCCAAATATCCCTTTGCCAATTCCACAAGAACAGCCTTAGCGAAAGGCTTCTTGAAGGGAAAGATGTAACTCTGTGAGATGTATTAACAGAACACAGAGCAGTTTCTCAGAAAGCTTCTTTCCAGTTTTGAACGGAAGATATTTCCTTTTTCACCATAGCCCTCTATGGGCTTCCAAATATCCCTTTGCCAACTCCACAAGAACAGCCTTAGCGAAAGGCTTCTTGAAGGGAAAGATGTAATTCCGTGAGATGAATTAACAGAACACAGAGCAGTTTCTCAGAAAGCTTCTTTCCAGTTTTGAACGGAAGATATTTCCTTTTTCACCATAGCCCTCTATGGGCTTCCAAATATCCCTTTGCCAATTCCACAAGAACAGCCTTAGCGAAAGGCTTCTTGAAGGGAAAGATGTAACTCTGTGAGATGAATTAACAGAACACAGAGCAGTTTCTCAGAAAGCTTCTTTCCAGTTTTGAACGGAAGATATTTCCTTTTTCACCATAGCCCTCTATGGGCTTCCAAATATCCCTTTGCCAATTCCACAAGAACAGTCTTAGCGAAAGGCTTCTTGAAGGGAAAGATGTAACTCTGTGAGATGAATTAACAGAACACAGAGCAGTTTCTCAGAAAGCTTCTTTCCAGTTTTGAACGGAAGATATTTCCTTTTTCACCATAGCCCTCTATGGGCTTCCAAATATCCCTTTGCCAATTCCACAAGAACAGCCTTAGCGAAAGGCTTCTTGAAGGGAAAGATGTAACTCTGTGAGATGAATTACCAGAACACAGAGCAGTTTCTCAGGAAGCTTCTTTCCAGTTTTGAACGGAAGATATTTCCTTTTTCACCATAGCCCTCTATGGGCTTCCAAATATCCCTTTGCCAACTCCACAAGAACAGCCTTAGCGAAAGGCTTCTTGAAGGGAAAGATGTAACTCTGTGAGATGAATTAACAGAACACAGAGCGGTTTCTCAGAAAGCTTCTTTCCAGTTTTGAACGGAAGATATTTCCTTTTTCACCATAGCCCTCTATGGGCTTCCAAATATCCCTTTGCCAATTCCACAAGAACAGCCTTAGCGAAAGGCTTCTTGAAGGGAAAGATGTAACTCTGTGAGATGAATTAACAGAACACAGAGCAGTTTCTCAGAAAGCTTCTTTCCAGTTTTGAACGGAAGATATTTTCTTTTTCACCATAGCCCTCTATGGGCTTCCAAATATCCCTTTGCCAATTCCACAAGAACAGCCTTAGCGAAAGGCTTCTTGAAGGGAAAGATGTAACTCTGTGAGATGAATGAACAAAACACAGAGCAGTTTCTCAGAAAGATTCTTTCCAGTTTTGAACGGAATATATTTCCTTTTTCACCATAGCCCTCTATGGGCTTCCAAATATCCCTTTTCCAATTCCACAAGAACAGCCTTAGCGAAAGGCTTCTTGAAGGGAAAGATGTAACTCTGTGAGATGAATTAACAGAACACAGAGCAGTTTCTCAGAAAGCTTCTTTCCAGTTTTGAACGGAAGATATTTCCTTTTTCACCATAGCCCTCTATGGGCTTCCAAATATCCCTTTGCCAATTCCACAAGAACAGCCTTAGCGAAAGGCTTCTTGAAGGGAAAGATGTAACTCTGTGAGATGAATTAACAGAACACAGAGCAGATTCTCAGAAAGCTTCTTTCCAGTTTTGAACGGAATATATTTCCTTTTTCACCATAGACCTCTATGGGCTTCCAAATATCCCTTTGCCAATTCCACAAGAACAGCCTTAGCGAAAGGCTTCTTGAAGGGAAAGATGTAACTCTGTGAGATGTATTAACAGAACACAGAGCAGTTTCTCAGAAAGCTTCTTTCCAGTTTTGAACGGAAGATATTTCCTTTTTCACCATAGCCCTCTATGGGCTTCCAAATATCCCTTTGCCAACTCCACAAGAACAGCCTTAGCGAAAGGCTTCTTGAAGGGAAAGATGTAATTCCGTGAGATGAATTAACAGAACACAGAGCAGTTTCTCAGAAAGCTTCTTTCCAGTTTTGAACGGAAGATATTTCCTTTTTCACCATAGCCCTCTATGGGCTTCCAAATATCCCTTTGCCAATTCCACAAGAACAGCCTTAGCGAAAGGCTTCTTGAAGGGAAAGATGTAACTCTGTGAGATGAATTAACAGAACACAGAGCAGTTTCTCAGAAAGCTTCTTTCCAGTTTTGAACGGAAGATATTTCCTTTTTCACCATAGCCCTCTATGGGCTTCCAAATATCCCTTTGCCAATTCCACAAGAACAGTCTTAGCGAAAGGCTTCTTGAAGGGAAAGATGTAACTCTGTGAGATGAATTACCAGAACACAGAGCAGTTTCTCAGAAAGCTTCTTTCCAGTTTTGAACGGAAGATATTTCCTTTTTCACCATAGCCCTCTATGGGCTTCCAAATATCCCTTTGCCAACTCCACAAGAACAGCCTTAGCGAAAGGCTTCTTGAAGGGAAAGATGTAACTCTGTGAGATGAATTAACAGAACACAGAGCGGTTTCTCAGAAAGCTTCTTTCCAGTTTTGAACGGAAGATATTTCCTTTTTCACCATAGCCCTCTATGGGCTTCCAAATATCCCTTTGCCAATTCCACAAGAACAGCCTTAGCGAAAGGCTTCTTGAAGGGAAAGATGTAACTCTGTGAGATGAATTAACAGAACACAGAGCAGTTTCTCAGAAAGCTTCTTTCCAGTTTTGAACGGAAGATATTTTCTTTTTCACCATAGCCCTCTATGGGCTTCCAAATATCCCTTTGCCAATTCCACAAGAACAGCCTTAGCGAAAGGCTTCTTGAAGGGAAAGATGTAACTCTGTGAGATGAATGAACAAAACACAGAGCAGTTTCTCAGAAAGATTCTTTCCAGTTTTGAACGGAATATATTTCCTTTTTCACCATAGCCCTCTATGGGCTTCCAAATATCCCTTTTCCAATTCCACAAGAACAGCCTTAGCGAAAGGCTTCTTGAAGGGAAAGATGTAACTCTGTGAGATGAATTAACAGAACACAGAGCAGTTTCTCAGAAAGCTTCTTTCCAGTTTTGAACGGAAGATATTTCCTTTTTCACCATAGCCCTCTATGGGCTTCCAAATATCCCTTTGCCAATTCCACAAGAACAGCCTTAGCGAAAGGCTTCTTGAAGGGAAAGATGTAACTCTGTGAGATGAATTAACAGAACACAGAGCAGTTTCTCAGAAAGCTTCTTTCCAGTTTTGAACGGAAGATATTTCCTTTTTCACCATAGCCCTCTATGGGCTTCCAAATATCCCTTTGCCAATTCCACAAGAACAGCCTTAGCGAAAGGCTTCTTGAAGGGAAAGATGTAACTCTGTGAGATGAATTAACAGAACACAGAGCAGTTTCTCAGAAAGCTTCTTTCCAGTTTTGAATGGAAGATATTTCCTTTTTCACCATAGCCCTCTATGGGCTTCCAAATATCCCTTTGCCAATTCCACAAGAACAGCCTTAGCGAAAGGCTTCTTGAAGGGAAAGATGTAACTCTGTGAGATGAATTAACAGAACACAGAGCAGTTTCTCAGAAAGCTTCTTTCCAGTTTTGAACGGAAGATATTTCCTTTTTCACCATAGCCCTCTCCGGGCTTCCAAATATCCCTTTGCCAATTCCACAAGAACAGCCTTAGCGAAAGGCTTCTTGAAGGGAAAGATGTAACTCTGTGAGATGAATGAACAAAACACAGAGCAGTTTCTCAGAAAGATTCTTTCCAGTTTTGAACGGAATATATTTCCTTTTTCACCATAGCCCTCTATGGGCTTCCAAATATCCCTTTTCCAATTCCACAAGAACAGCCTTAGCGAAAGGCTTCTTGAAGGGAAAGATGTAACTCTGTGAGATGAATTAACAGAACACAGAGCAGTTTCTCAGAAAGCTTCTTTCCAGTTTTGAACGGAAGATATTTCCTTTTTCACCATAGCCCTCTATGGGCTTCCAAATATCCCTTTGCCAATTCCACAAGAACAGCCTTAGCGAAAGGCTTCTTGAAGGGAAAGATGTAACTCTGTGAGATGAATTAACAGAACACAGAGCAGTTTCTCAGAAAGCTTCTTTCCAGTTTTGAACGGAAGATATTTCCTTTTTCACCATAGCCCTCTATGGGCTTCCAAATATCCCTTTGCCAATTCCACAAGAACAGCCTTAGCGAAAGGCTTCTTGAAGGGAAAGATGTAACTCTGTGAGATGAATTAACAGAACACAGAGCAGTTTCTCAGAAAGCTTCTTTCCAGTTTTGAATGGAAGATATTTCCTTTTTCACCATAGCCCTCTATGGGCTTCCAAATATCCCTTTGCCAATTCCACAAGAACAGCCTTAGCGAAAGGCTTCTTGAAGGGAAAGATGTAACTCTGTGAGATGAATTAACAGAACACAGAGCAGTTTCTCAGAAAGCTTCTTTCCAGTTTTGAACGGAAGATATTTCCTTTTTCACCATAGCCCTCTATGGGCTTCCAAATATCCCTTTGCCAATTCCACAAGAACAGCCTTAGCGAAAGGCTTCTTGAAGGGAAAGATGTAACTCTGTGAGATGAATTAACAGAACACAGAGCAGTTTCTCAGAAAGCTTCTTTCCAGTTTTGAACGGAAGATATTTCCTTTTTCACCATAGCCCTCTATGGGCTTCCAAATATCCCTTTGCCAATTCCACAAGAACAGCCTTAGCGAAAGGCTTCTTGAAGGGAAAGATGTAACTCTGTGAGATGAATTAACAGAACACAGAGCAGTTTCTCAGAAAGCTTCTTTCCAGTTTTGAACGGAAGATATTTCCTTTTTCACCATAGCCCTCTATGGGCTTCCAAATATCCCTTTGCCAATTCCACAAGAACAGCCTTAGCGAAAGGCTTCTTGAAGGGAAAGATGTAACTCTGTGAGATGAATTAACAGAACACAGAGCAGTTTCTCAGAAAGCTTCTTTCCAGTTTTGAACGGAAGATATTTTCTTTTTCACCATAGCCCTCTATGGGCTTCCAAATATCCCTTTGCCAATTCCACAAGAACAGCCTTAGCGAAAGGCTTCTTGAAGGGAAAGATGTAACTCTGTGAGATGAATTACCAGAACACAGAGCAGTTTCTCAGGAAGCTTCTTTCCAGTTTTGAACGGAAGATATTTCCTTTTTCACCATAGCCCTCTATGGGCTTCCAAATATCCCTTTGCCAACTCCACAAGAACAGCCTTAGCGAAAGGCTTCTTGAAGGGAAAGATGTAACTCTGTGAGATGAATTAACAGAACACAGAGCGGTTTCTCAGAAAGCTTCTTTCCAGTTTTGAACGGAAGATATTTCCTTTTTCACCATGGCCCTCTATGGGCTTCCAAATATCCCTTTGCCAATTCCACAAGAACAGCCTTAGCGAAAGGCTTCTTGAAGGGAAAGATGTAACTCTGTGAGATGAATTAACAGAACACAGAGCAGTTTCTCAGAAAGCTTCTTTCCAGTTTTGAACGGAAGATATTTTCTTTTTCACCATAGCCCTCTATGGGCTTCCAAATATCCCTTTGCCAATTCCACAAGAACAGCCTTAGCGAAAGGCTTCTTGAAGGGAAAGATGTAACTCTGTGAGATGAATGAACAAAACACAGAGCAGTTTCTCAGAAAGATTCTTTCCAGTTTTGAACGGAATATATTTCCTTTTTCACCATAGCCCTCTATGGGCTTCCAAATATCCCTTTTCCAATTCCACAAGAACAGCCTTAGCGAAAGGCTTCTTGAAGGGAAAGATGTAACTCTGTGAGATGAATTAACAGAACACAGAGCAGTTTCTCAGAAAGCTTCTTTCCAGTTTTGAACGGAAGATATTTCCTTTTTCACCATAGCCCTCTATGGGCTTCCAAATATCCCTTTGCCAATTCCACAAGAACAGCCTTAGCGAAAGGCTTCTTGAAGGGAAAGATGTAACTCTGTGAGATGAATTAACAGAACACAGAGCAGTTTCTCAGAAAGCTTCTTTCCAGTTTTGAACGGAAGATATTTCCTTTTTCACCATAGCCCTCTATGGGCTTCCAAATATCCCTTTGCCAATTCCACAAGAACAGCCTTAGCGAAAGGCTTCTTGAAGGGAAAGATGTAACTCTGTGAGATGAATTAACAGAACACAGAGCAGTTTCTCAGAAAGCTTCTTTCCAGTTTTGAATGGAAGATATTTCCTTTTTCACCATAGCCCTCTATGGGCTTCCAAATATCCCTTTGCCAATTCCACAAGAACAGCCTTAGCGAAAGGCTTCTTGAAGGGAAAGATGTAACTCTGTGAGATGAATTAACAGAACACAGAGCAGTTTCTCAGAAAGCTTCTTTCCAGTTTTGAACGGAAGATATTTCCTTTTTCACCATAGCCCTCTCCGGGCTTCCAAATATCCCTTTGCCAATTCCACAAGAACAGCCTTAGCGAAAGGCTTCTTGAAGGGAAAGATGTAACTCTGTGAGATGAATGAACAAAACACAGAGCAGTTTCTCAGAAAGATTCTTTCCAGTTTTGAACGGAATATATTTCCTTTTTCACCATAGCCCTCTATGGGCTTCCAAATATCCCTTTTCCAATTCCACAAGAACAGCCTTAGCGAAAGGCTTCTTGAAGGGAAAGATGTAACTCTGTGAGATGAATTAACAGAACACAGAGCAGTTTCTCAGAAAGCTTCTTTCCAGTTTTGAACGGAAGATATTTCCTTTTTCACCATAGCCCTCTATGGGCTTCCAAATATCCCTTTGCCAATTCCACAAGAACAGCCTTAGCGAAAGGCTTCTTGAAGGGAAAGGTGTAACTCTGTGAGATGAATTAACAGAACACAGAGCAGTTTCTCAGAAAGGTTCTTTCCAGTTTTGAAGGGAAGATATTTCCTTTTTCACCAGAGCCCTCTATGGGCTTCCAAATATCCCTTTGCCAATTCCACAAGAACAGCCTTAGCCAAAGGCTTCTTGAAGGGAAAGATGTAACTCCGTGAGATGAATTAAAAGAACACAGAGCAGTTTCTCAGAAAGCTTCTTTCCAGTTTTGAACGGAAGATATTTCCTTTTTCACCATAGCCCTCTACGGGCTTCCAAATATCCCTTTGCCAATTCCACAAGAACAGCCTTAGTGAAAGGCTTCTTGAAGGGAAAGATGTAACTCTGTGAGATGAATTAACAGAACACAGAGCAGTTTCTCAGAAAGCTTCTTTCCAGTTTTGAACGGAAGATATTTCCTTTTTCACCATAGCCCTCTATGGGCTTCCAAATATCCCTTTGCCAATTCCACAAGAACAGCCTTAGCGAAAGGCTTCTTGAAGGGAAAGATGTAACTCTGTGAGATGAATTAACAGAACACAGAGCAGTTTCTCAGAAAGCTTCTTTCCAGTTTTGAACGGAAGATATTTTCTTTTTCACCATAGCCCTCTATGGGCTTCCAAATATCCCTTTGCCAATTCCACAAGAACAGCCTTAGCGAAAGGCTTCTTGAAGGGAAAGATGTAACTCTGTGAGATGAATTAAGAGAACACAGAGCAGTTTCTCAGAAAGCTTCTTTCCAGTTTTGAACGGAAGATATTTCCTTTTTCACCGTAGCCCTCTATGGGCTTCCAAATATCCCTTTGCCAATTCCACAAGAACAGCCTTAGCCAAAGGCTTCTTGAAGGGAAAGATGTAACTCTGTGAGATGAATTAACAGATCACAGAGCAGTTTCTCAGAAAGCTTCTTTCCAGTTTTGAACGGAAGATATTTCCTTTTTCACCATAGCCCTCTATGGGCTTCCAAATATCCCTTTGCCAATTCCACAAGAACAGCCTTAGCGAAAGGCTTCTTGAAGGGAAAGATGTAACTCTGTGAGATGAATTAACAGAACACAGAGCAGTTTCTCAGAAAGCTTCTTTCCAGTTTTGAACGGAAGATACTTTCTTTTTCACCAGAGCCCTCTATGGGCTTCCAAATATAGCTTTGCCAATTCCACAAGAACAGCCTTAGCGAAAGGCTTCTTGAAGGGAAAGATGTAACTCTGTGAGATGAATTAACAGAACACAGAGCAGATTCTCAGAAAGCTTCTTTCCAGTTTTGAACGGAAGATATTTCCTTTTTCAACATAGCCCTCTATGGGCTTCCAAATATCCCCTTGCCAATTCCACAAGAACAGCCTTAGCGAAAGGCTTCTTGAAGGGAAAGACGCAACTCTGTGAGATGAATTAACAGAACACAGAGCAGTTTCTCAGAAAGCTTCTTTCCAGTTTTGAACGGAAGATATTTCCTTTTTCACCATAGCCCTCTATGGGCTTCCAAATATCCCTTTGCCAATTCCACAAGAACAGCCTTAGCGAAAGGCTTCTTGAAGGGAAAGATGTAACTCTGTGAGATGAATTAACAGAACACAGAGCTGTTTCTCAGAAAGCTTCTTTCCAGTTTTGAACGGAAGATATTTCCTTTTTCACCATAGCCCTCTATGGGCTTCCAAATATCCCTTTGCCAATTCCACAAGAACAGCCTTAGCGAAAGGCTTCTGAAGGGAAAGATGTAACTCTGTGAGATGAATTAACAGAACACAGAGGAGTTTCTCAGAAAGCTTCTTTCCAGTTTTGAACGGAAGATATTTCCTTTTTCACCATAGCCCTCTATGGGCTTCCAAATATCCCTTTGCCAATTCCACAAGAACAGCCTTAGCGAAAGGCTTCTTGAAGGGAAAGATGTAACTCTGTGAGAGGAATTAACAGAACACAGAGCAGTTTCTCAGAAAGCTTCTTTCCAGTTTTGAACGGAAGATATTTCCTTTTTCACCATAGCCCTCTATGGGCTTCCAAATATCCCTTTGCCAATTCCACAAGAACAGCCTTAGTGAAAGGCTTCTTGAAGGGAAAGATGTAACTCTGTGAGATGAATTAACAGAACACAGAGCAGTTTCTCAGAAAGCTTCTTTCCAGTTTTGAACGGAAGATATTTCCTTTTTCACCATAGCCCTCTATGGGCTTCCAAATATCCCTTTGCAAATTCCACAAGAACAGCCTTAGCGAAAGGCTTCTTGAAGGGAAAGATGTAACTCTGTGAGATGAGTTAACAGAACACAGAGCAGTTTCTCAGAAAGCTTCTTTCCAGTTTGGAACGGAAGATATTTCCTTTTTCACAATAGCCCTCTATGGGCTTCCAAATATCCCTTTGCCAATTCCACAAGAACAGCCTTAGCGAAAGGCTTCTTGAAGGGAAAGATGTAACTCTGTGAGATGAATTAACAGAACACAGAGCAGTTTCTCAGAAAGCTTCTTTCCAGTTTTGAACGGAAGATATTTCCTTTTTCACCAGAGCCTTCTATGGGCTTCCAAATATCCCTTTGCCAATTCCACAAGAACAGCCTTAGCGAAAGGCTACTTGAAGGGAAAGATGTAACTCTGTGAGATGAATTAACAGAACACAGAGCAGTTTCTCAGAAAGCTTCTTTCCAGTTTTGAACGGAAGATATTTCCTTTTTCACCATAGCCCTCTACGGGCTTCCAAATATCCCTTTGCCAATTCCACAAGAACAGCCTTAGCGAAAGGCTTCTTGAAGGGAAAGATGTAACTCTGTGAGATGAATTAACAGAACACAGAGCAGTTTCTCAGAAAGCTTCTTTCCAGTTTTGAACGGAAGATATTTCCTTTTTCACCATAGCCCTCTACGGGCTTCCAAATATCCCTTTGCCAATTCCACAAGAACAGCCTTAGCGAAAGGCTTCTTGAAGGGAAAGATGTAACTCTGTGCGATGAATTAACAGAACACAGAGCAGTTTCTCAGAAAGCTTCTTTCCAGTTTTGAACGGAAGATATTTCCTTTTTCACCATAGCCCTCTATGGGCTTCCAAATATCCCTTTGCCAATTCCACAAGAACAGCCTTAGCGAAAGGCTTCTTGAAGGGAAAGATGTAACTCTGTGAGATGAATTAACAGAACACAGAGCAGTTTCTCAGAAAGCTTCTTTCCTGTTTTGAACGGAAGATATTTCCTTTTTTACCATAGCCCTCTATGGGCTTCCAAATATCCCTTTGCCAATTCCCCAAGAACAGCCTTAGCGAAAGGCTTCTTGAAGGGAAAGATGTAACTCTGTGAGATGAATTAACAGAACACAGAGCAGTTTCTCAGAAAGCTTCTTTCCAGTTTTGAACGGAAGATATTTCCTTTTTCACCATAGCCCTCTATGGGCTTCCAAATATCCCTTTGCCAATTCCAAAAGAACAGCCTTAGCGAAAGGCTTCTTGAAGGGAAAGATGTAACTCTGTGAGATGAATTAACAGAACACAGAGCAGTTTCTCAGAAAGCTTCTTTCCAGTTTTTAACGGAAGATATTTCCTTTTTCACCATAGCCCTCTATGGGCTTCCAAATATCCCTTTGCCAATTCCACAAGAACAGCCTTAGCGAAAGGCTTCTTGAAGGGAAAGATGTAACTCTGTGAGATGAATTAACAGAACACAGAGCAGTTTCTCAGAAAGCTTCTTTCCAGTTTTGAACGGAAGATATTTCCTTTTTCACCATAGCCCTCTATGGGCTTCCAAATATCCCTTTGCCAATTCCACAAGAACTGCCTTAGCGAAAGGCTTCTTGAAGGGAAAGATGTAACTCTGTGAGATGAATTAACAGAACACAGAGCAGTTTCTCAGAAAGCTTCTTTCCAGTTTTCAACGGAAGATATTTTCTTTTTCACCATAGCCCTCTATGGGCTTCCAAATATCCCTTTGCCAATTCCACAAGAACAGCCTTAGCGAAAGGCTTCTTGAAGGGAAAGATGTAACTCTGTGAGATGAATTAACAGAACACAGAGCAGTTTCTCAGAAAGCTTCTTTCCAGTTTTGAACGGAAGATATTTCCTTTTTCACCATAGCCCTCTATGGGCTTCCAAATATCCCTTTGAAAATTCCACAAGAACAGCCTTAGCGAAAGGCTTCTTGAAGGGAAAGATGTAACTCTGTGAGATGAATTAACAGAACACAGAGCAGTTTCTCAGAAAGCTTCTTTCCAGTTTTGAACGGAAGATATTTCCTTTTTCACCCTAGCCCTCTATGGGCTTCCAAATATCCCTTTACCAATTCCACAAGAACAGCCTTAGCCAAAGGCTTCTTGAAGGGAAAGATGTAACTCTGTGAGATGAATTAACAGATCACAGAGCAGTTTCTCAGAAAGCTTCTTTCCAGTTTTGAACGGAAGATATTTCCTTTTTCACCATAGCCCTCTATGGGCTTCCAAATATCCCTTTGCCAATTCCACAAGAACAGCCTTAGCGAAAGGCTTCTTGAAGGGAAAGATGTAACTCTGTGAGATGAATTAACAGAACACAGAGCAGTTTCTCAGAAAGCTTCTTTCCAGTTTTGAAGGGAAGATATTTCCTTTTTCACCAGAGCCCTCTATGGGCTTCCAAATATCCCTTTGCCAATTCCACAAGAACAGCCTTAGCCAAAGGCTTCTTGAAGGGAAAGATGTAACTCTGTGAGATGAATTAAAAGAACACAGAGCAGTTTCTCAGAAAGCTTCTTTCCAGTTTTGAACGGAAGATATTTCCTTTTTCACCATAGCCCTCTACGGGCTTCCAAATATCCCTTTGCCAATTCCACAAGAACAGCCTTAGTGAAAGGCTTCTTGAAGGGAAAGATGTAACTCTGTGAGATTAATTAACAGAACACAGAGCAGTTTCTCAGAAAGCTTCTTTCCAGTTTTTAACGGAAGATATTTCCTTTTTCACCATAGCCCTCTATGGGCTTCCAAATATCCCTTTGCCAATTCCACAAGAACAGCCTTAGTGAAAGGCTTCTTGAAGGGAAAGATGTAACTCTGTGAGATGAATTAACAAAACACAGAGCAGTTTCTCAGAAAGCTTCTTTCCAGTTTTGAACGGAAGATATTTCCTTTTTCACCATAGCCCTCTATGGGCTTCCAAATATCCCTTTGCAAATTCCACAAGAACAGCCTTAGCGAAAGGCTTCTTGAAGGGAAAGATGTAACTCTGTGAGATGAGTTAACAGAACACAGAGCAGTTTCTCAGAAAGCTTCTTTCCAGTTTTGAACGGAAGATATTTCCTTTTTCACCATAGCCCTCTATGGGCTTCCAAATATCCCTTTGCCAATTCCACAAGAACAGCCTTAGCGAAAGGCTTCTTGAAGGGAAAGATGTAACTCTGTGAGATGAATTAACAGAACACAGAGCAGTTTCTCAGAAAGCTTCTTTCCAGTTTTGAACGGAAGATATTTTCTTTTTCACCATAGCCCTCTATGGGCTTCCAAATATCCCTTTGCCAATTCCACAAGAACAGCCTTAGCGAAAGGCTTCTTGAAGGGAACATGTAACTCTGTGAGATGAATTAAGAGAACACAGAGCAGTTTCTCAGAAAGCTTCTTTCCAGTTTTGAACGGAAGATATTTCCTTTTTCACCGTAGCCATCTATGGGCTTCCAAATATCCCTTTGCCAATTCCACAAGAACAGCCTTAGCGAAAGGCTTCTTGAAGGGAAAGATGTAACTCTGTGAGATGAATTAACAGATCACAGAGCAGTTTCTCAGAAAGCTTCTTTCCAGTTTTGAACGGAAGATATTTCCTTTTTCACCATAGCCCTCTATGGGCTTCCAAATATCCCTTTGCCAATTCCACAAGAACAGCCTTAGCGAAAGGCTTCTTGAAGGGAAAGATGTAACTCTGTGAGATGAATTAACAGAACACAGAGCAGTTTCTCAGAAAGCTTCTTTCCAGTTTTGAACGGAAGATACTTTCTTTTTCACCATAGCCCTCTATGGGCTTCCAAATATAGCTTTGCCAATTCCACAAGAACAGCCTTAGCGAAAGGCTTCTTGAAGGGAAAGATGTAACTCTGTGAGATGAATTAACAGAACACAGAGCAGATTCTCAGAAAGCTTCTTTCCAGTTTTGAACGGAAGATATTTCCTTTTTCACCATAGCCCTCTATGGGCTTCCAAATATCCCCTTGCCAATTCCACAAGAACAGCCTTAGCGAAAGGCTTCTTGAAGGGAAAGATGCAACTCTGTGAGATGAATTAACAGAACACAGAGCAGTTTCTCAGAAAGCTTCTTTCCAGTTTTGAACGGAAGATATTTCCTTTTTCACCATAGCCCTCTATGGGCTTCCAAATATCCCTTTGCCAATTCCACAAGAACAGCCTTAGCGAAAGGCTTCTTGAAGGGAAAGATGTAACTCTGTGAGATGAATTAACAGAACACAGAGCTGTTTCTCAGAAAGCTTCTTTCCAGTTTTGAACGGAAGATATTTCCTTTTTCACCATAGCCCTCTATGGGCTTCCAAATATCCCTTTGCCAATTCCACAAGAACAGCCTTAGCGAAAGGCTTCTTGAAGGGAAAGATGTAACTCTGTGAGATGAATTAACAGAACACAGAGGAGTTTCTCAGAAAGCTTCTTTCCAGTTTTGAACGGAAGATATTTCCTTTTTCACCATAGCCCTCTATGGGCTTCCAAATATCCCTTTGCCAATTCCACAAGAACAGCCTTAGCGAAAGGCTTCTTGAAGGGAAAGATGTAACTCTGTGAGATGAATTAACAGAACACAGAGCAGTTTCTCAGAAAGCTTCTTTCCAGTTTTGAACGGAAGATATTTCCTTTTTCACCATAGCCCTCTATGGGCTTCCAAATATCCCTGTGCCAATTCCACAAGAACAGCCTTAGCGAAAGGCTTCTTGAAGGGAAAGATGTAACTCTGTGAGATGAATTAACAGAACACAGAGCAGTTTCTCAGAAAGCTTCTTTCCAGTTTTGAACGGAAGATATTTCCTTTTTCACCATAGCCCTCTATGGGCTTACAAATATCCCTTTGCCAATTCCACAAGAACAGCCTTAGCGAAAGGCTTCTTGAAGGGAAAGATGTAACTCTGTGAGATGAATTAACAGAACACAGAGCAGTTTCTCAGAAAGCTTCTTTCCAGTTTTGAAGGGAAGATATTTCCTTTTTTACCGGAGCCCTCTATGGGCTTCCAAATATCCCTTTGCCAATTCCACAAGAACAGCCTTAGCGAAAGGCTTCTTGAAGGGAAAGATGTAACTCTGTGAGATGAATTAACAGAACACAGAGCAGTTTCTCAGAAAGCTTCTTTCCAGTTTTGAACGGAAGATATTTCCTTTTTCACCATAGCCCTCTACGGGTTTCCAAATATCCCTTTGCCAATTCCACAAGAACAGCCTTAGTGAAAGGCTTCTTGAAGGGAAAGATGTAACTCTGTGAGATTAATTAACGGAACACAGAGCAGTTTCTCAGAAAGCTTCTTTCCAGTTTTTAACGGAAGATATTTCCTTTTTCACCATAGCCCTCTATGGGCTTCCAAATATCCCTTTGCCAATTCCACAAGAACAGCCTTAGTGAAAGGCTTCTTGAAGGGAAAGATGTAACTCTGTGAGATGAATTAACAGAACACAGAGCAGTTTCTCAGAAACCTTCTTTCCAGTTTTGAACGGAAGATATTTCCTTTTTCACCATAGCCCTCTATGGGCTTCCAAATATCCCTTTGCAAATTCCACAAGAACAGCCTTAGCGAAAGGCTTCTTGAAGGGAAAGATGTAACTCTGTGAGATGAGTTAACAGAACACAGAGCAGTTTCTCAGAAAGCTTCTTTCCAGTTTTGAACGGAAGATATTTCCTTTTTCACAATAGCCCTCTATGGGCTTCCAAATATCCCTTTGCCAATTCCACAAGAACAGCCTTAGCGAAAGGCTTCTTGAAGGGAAAGATGTAACTCTGTGAGATGAATTAACAGAACACAGAGCAGTTTCTCAGAAAGCTTCTTTCCCGTTTTGAACGGAAGATATTTCCTCTTTCACCAGAGCCTTCTATGGGCTTCCAAATATCCCTTTGCCAATTCCACAAGAACAGCCTTAGCGAAAGGCTACTTGAAGGGAAAGATGTAACTCTGTGAGATGAATTAACAGAACACAGAGCAGTTTCTCAGAAAGCTTCTTTCCAGTTTTGAACGGAAGATATTTCCTTTTTCACCATAGCCCTCTACGGGCTTCCAAATATCCCTTTGCCAATTCCACAAGAACAGCCTTAGCGAAAGGCTTCTTGAAGGGAAAGATGTAACTCTGTGAGATGAATTAACAGAACACAGAGCAGTTTCTCAGAAAGCTTCTTTCCAGTTTTGAACGGAAGATATTTCCTTTTTCACCATAGCCCTCTACGGGCTTCCAAATATCCCTTTGCCAATTCCACAAGAACAGCCTTAGCGAAAGGCTTCTTGAAGGGAAAGATGTAACTCTGTGCGATGAATTAACAGAACACAGAGCAGTTTCTCAGAAAGCTTCTTTCCAGTTTTGAACGGAAGATATTTCCTTTTTCACCATAGCCCTCTATGGGCTTCCAAATATCCCTTTGCCAATTCCACAAGAACAGCCTTAGCGAAAGGCTTCTTGAAGGGAAAGATGTAACTCTGTGAGATGAATTAACAGAACACAGAGCAGTTTCTCAGAAAGCTTCTTTCCTGTTTTGAACGGAAGATATTTCCTTTTTCACCATAGCCCTCTATGGGCTTCCAAATATCCCTTTGCCAATTCCCCAAGAACAGCCTTAGCGAAAGGCTTCTTGAAGGGAAAGATGTAACTCTGTGAGATGAATTAACAGAACACAGAGCAGTTTCTCAGAAAGCTTCTTTCCAGTTTTGAACGGAAAATATTTCCTTTTTCACCATAGCCCTCTATGGGCTTCCAAATATCCCTTTGCCAATTCCACAAGAACAGCCTTAGCGAAAGGCTTCTTGAAGGGAAAGATGTAACTCTGTGAGATGAATTAACAGAACACAGAGCAGTTTCTCAGAAAGCTTCTTTCCAGTTTTGAACGGAAGATATTTCCTTTTTCACCATAGCCCTCTATGGGCTTCCAAATATCCCTTTGCCAATTCCACAAGAACAGCCTTAGCGAAAGGCTTCTTGAAGGGAAAGATGTAACTCTGTGAGATGAATTAACAGAACACAGAGCAGTTTCTCAGAAAGCTTCTTTCCAGTTTTGAACGGAAGATATTTCCTTTTTCACCATAGCCCTCTATGGGCTTCCAAATATCCCTTTGCCAATTCCACAAGAACTGCCTTAGCGAAAGGCTTCTTGAAGGGAAAGATGTAACTCTGTGAGATGAATTAACAGAACACAGAGCAGTTTCTCAGAAAGCTTCTTTCCAGTTTTCAACGGAAGATACTTTCTTTTTCACCATAGCCCTCTATGGGCTTCCAAATATCCCTTTGCCAATTCCACAAGAACAGCCTTAGCGAAAGGCTTCTTGAAGGGAAAGATGTAACTCTGTGAGATGAATTAACAGAACACAGAGCAGTTTCTCAGAAAGCTTCTTTCCAGTTTTGAACGGAAGATATTTCCTTTTTCACCACAGCCCTCTATGGGCTTCCAAATATCCCTTTGCCAATTCCACAAGAACAGCCTTAGCGAAAGGCTTCTTGAAGGGAAAGATGTAACTCTGTGAGATGAATTAACAGAACACAGAGCAGTTTCTCAGAAAGCTTCTTTCCAGTTTTGAACGGAAGATATTTCCTTTTTCACCATAGCCCTCTATGGGCTTCCAAATATCCCTTTGCCAATTCCACAAGAACAGTCTTAGCGAAAGGCTTCTTGAAGGGAAAGATGTAACTCTGTGAGGTGAATTAACAGAACACAGAGCAGTTTCTCAGAAAGCTTCTTTCCAGTTTTGAACGGAAGATATTTCCTTTTTCACCATAGCCCTCTATGGGCTTCCAAATATCCCTTTGCCAATTCCACAAGAACAGCCTTAGCGAAAGGCTTCTTGAAGGGAAAGATGTAACTCTGTGAGATGAATTAACAGAACACAGAGCAGTTTCTCAGAAAGCTTCTTTCCAGTTTTGAACGGAAGATATTTCCTTTTTCACCATTGCCCTCTATGGGCTTCCAAATATCCCTTTGCCAATTCCACAAGAACAGCCTTAGCGAAAGGCTTCTTGAAGGGAAAGATGCAACTCTGTGAGATGAATTAACAGAACACAGAGCAGTTTCTCAGAAAGCTTCTTTCCAGTTTTGAATGGAAGATATTTCCTTTTTCACCATAGCCCTCTATGGGCTTCCAAATATCCCTTTGCCAATTCCACAAGAACAGCCTTAGCGAAAGGCTTCTTGAAGGGAAAGATGTAACTCTGTGAGATGAATTAACAGAACACAGAGCAGTTTCTCAGAAAGCTTCTTTCCAGTTTTGAACGGAAGATATTTCCTTTTTCACCATAGCCCTCTATGGGCTTCCAAATATCCCTTTGCCAATTCCACAAGAACAGCCTTAGCGAAAGGCTTCTTGAAGGGAAAGATGTAACTCTGTGAGATGAATTAACAGAACACAGAGCAGTTTCTCAGAAAGCTTCTTTCTAGTTTTGAACGGAAGATATTTCCTTTTTCACCATAGCCCTCTATGGGTTTCCAAATATCCCTTTGCCAATTCCACAAGAACAGCCTTAGCGAAAGGCTTCTTGAAGGGAAAGATGTAACTCTGTGAGATGAATTAACAGAACACAGAGCAGTTTCTCAGAAAGCTTCTTTCCAGTTTTGAACGGAAGATATTTCCTTTTTCACCATAGCCCTCTATGGGCTTCCAAATATCACTTTGCCAATTCCACAAGAACAGCCTTAGCGAAAGGCTTCTTGAAGGGAAAGATGTAACTCTGTGAGATGAATTAACAGAACACAGAGCAGTTTCTCAGCAAGCTTCTTTCCAGTTTTGAACGGAAGATATTTCCTTTTTCACCATAGCCCTCTATGGGCTTCCAAATATCCCTTTGCCAATTCCACAAGAACAGACTTAGCGAAAGGCTTCTTGAAGGGAAAGATGTAACTCTGTGAGATGAATTAACAGAACACAGAGCAGTTTCTCAGAAAGCTTCTTTCCAGTTTTGAACGGAAGATATTTCCTTTTTCACCATAGCCCTCTATGGGCTTCCAAATATCCCTTTGCGAATTCCACAAGAACAGCCTTAGCGAAAGGCTTCTTGAAGGAAAGATGTAACTCTGTGAGATGAATTAACAGAACACAGAGCAGTTTCTCAGAAAGCTTCTTTCCAGTTTTGAACGGAAGATATTTCCTTTTTCACCATAGCCCTCTATGGGCTTCCAAATATCCCTTTGCCAATTCCACAAGAACAGCCTTAGCGAAAGGCTTCTTGAAGGGAAAAATGTAACTCTGTGAGATGAATTAACAGAACACAGAGCAGTTTCTCAGAAAGCTTCTTTCCAGTTTTGAACGGAAGATATTTCCTTTTTCACCATAGCCCTCTATGGGCTTCCAAATATCCCTTTGCCAATTCCACAAGAAGAGCCTTAGCGAAAGGCTTCTTGAAGGGAAAGATGTAACTCTGTGAGATGAATTAACAGAACACAGAGCAGTTTCTCAGAAAGCTTCTTTCCAGTTTTCAACGGAAGATATTTCCTTTTTCACCATAGCCCTCTATGGGCTTCCAAATATCCCTTTGCCAATTCCACAAGAACAGCCTTAGCGAAAGGCTTCTTGAAGGGAAAGATGTAACTCTGTGAGATGAATTAACAGAACACAGAGCAGTTTCTCAG
The DNA here is from genome assembly GCF_047675955.1 of Chlorocebus sabaeus. Lineage (NCBI taxonomy): Eukaryota > Metazoa > Chordata > Mammalia > Primates > Cercopithecidae > Chlorocebus > Chlorocebus sabaeus. The sequence goes on along the minus strand of NW_027327752.1, from coordinate 102,779 downwards.
AAAGCTTCTTTCCAGTTTTGAACGGAAGATATTTTCTTTTTCACCATAGCCCTCTATGGGCTTCCAAATATCCCTTTGCCAATTCCACAAGAACAGCCTTAGCGAAAGGCTTCTTGAAGGGAAAGATGTAACTCTGTGAGATGAATTAACAGAACACAGAGCAGTTTCTCAGAAAGCTTCTTTCCAGTTTTGAACGGAAGATATTTCCTTTTTCACCATAGCCCTCTATGGGCTTCCAAATATCCCTTTGCCAATTCCACAAGAACAGCCTTAGCGAAAGGCTTCTTGAAGGGAAAGATGTAACTCTGTGAGATGAATTAACAGAACACAGAGCAGTTTCTCAGAAAGCTTCTTTCCAGTTTTGAACGGAAGATATTTCCTTTTTCACCATAGCCCTCTATGGGCTTCCAAATACCCCTTTGCCAATTCCACAAGAACAGCCTTAGCGAAAGGCTTCTTGAAGGGAAAGATGTAACTCTGTGAGATGAATGAACAGAACACAGAGCAGTTTCTCAGAAAGCTTCTTTCCAGTTTTGAACGGAAGATATTTCCTTTTTCACCATAGCCCTCTATGGGCTTCCAAATATCCCTTTGCCAATTCCACAAGAACAGCCTTAGCGAAAGGCTTCTTGAAGGGAAAGATGTAACTCTGTGAGATGAATTAACAGAGCACAGAGCAGTTTCTCAGAAAGCTTCTTTCCAGTTTTGAACGGAAGATATTTCCTTTTTCACCATAGCCCTCTATGGGCTTCCAAATATCCCTTTGCCAATTCCACAAGAACAGCCTTAGCGAAAGGCTTCTTGAAGGAAAGATGTAACTCTGTGAGATGAATTAACAGAACACAGAGCAGTTTCTCAGAAAGCTTCTTTCCAGTTTTGAACGGAAGATATTTCCTTTTTCACCATAGCCCTCTATGGGCTTCCAAATATCCCTTTGCCAATTCCACAAGAACAGCCTTAGCGAAAGGCTTCTTGAAGGGAAAGATGTAACTCTGTGAGATGAATTAACAGAACACAGAGCAGTTTCTCAGAAAGCTTCTTTCCTGTTTTGAACGGAAGATATTTCCTTTTTCACCATAGCCCTCTATGGGCTTCCAAATATCCCTTTGCCAATTCCCCATAACAGCCTTAGCGAAAGGCTACTTGAAGGGAAAGATGTAACTCTGTGAGATGAATTAACAGAACACAGAGCAGTTTCTCAGAAAGCTTCTTTCCAGTTTTGAATGGAAGATATTTCCTTTTTCACCATAGCCCTCTATGGGCTTCCAAATATCCCTTTGCCAATTCCACAAGAACACCCTTAGCGAACGGCTTCTTGAAGGGAAAGATGTAACTCTGTGAGATGAATTAACAGAACACAGAGCAGTTTCTCAGAAAGCTTCTTTCCAGTTTTGAACGGAAGATATTTCCTTTTTCACCATAGCCCTCTATGGGCTTCCAAATATCCCTTTGCCAATTGCACAAGAACAGCCTTAGCGAAAGGCTTCTTGAAGGGAAAGATGTAACTCTGTGAGATGAATTAACAGAACACAGAGCAGTTTCTCAGAAAGCTTCTTTCCAGTTTTGAACGGAAGATATTTCCTTTTTCACCATAGCCCTCTATGGGCTTCCAAATATCCCTTTGCCAATTCCACAAGTACAGTCTTAGCGAAAGGCTTCTTGAAGGGAAAGATGTAACTCTGTGAGGTGAATTAACAGAACACAGAGCAGTTTCTCAGAAAGCTTCTTTCCAGTTTTGAACGGAAGATATTTCCTTTTTCACCAAAGCCCTCTATGGGCTTCCAAATATCCCTTTGCCAATTCCACAAGAACAGCCTTAGCGAAAGGCTTCTTGAAGGGAAAGATGTAACTCTGTGAGATGAATTAACAGAACACAGAGCAGTTTCTCAGAAAGCTTCTTTCCAGTTTTGAACGGAAGATATTTCCTTTTTCACCATTGCCCTCTATGGGCTTCCAAATATCCCTTTGCCAATTCCACAAGAACAGCCTTAGCGAAAGGCTTCTTGAAGGGAAAGATGCAACTCTGTGAGATGAATTAACAGAACACAGAGCAATTTCTCAGAAAGCTTCTTTCCAGTTTTGAATGGAAGATATTTCCTTTTTCACCATAGCCCTCTATGGGCTTCCAAATATCCCTTTGCCAATTCCACAAGAACAGCCTTAGCGAAAGGCTTCTTGAAGGAAAGATGTAACTCTGTGAGATGAATTAACAGAACACAGAGCAGTTTCTCAGAAAGCTTCTTTCCAGTTTTGAACGGAAGATATTTCCTTTTTCACCATAGCCCTCTATGGGCTTCCAAATATCCCTTTGCCAATTCCACAAGAACAGCCTTAGTGAAAGGCTTCTTGAAGGGAAAGATGTAACTCTGTGAGATGAATTAACAGAACAAAGAGCAGTTTCTCAGAAAGCTTCTTTCCAGTTTTGAACGGAAGATATTTCGTTTTTCACCATAGCCCTCTATGGGCTTCCAAATATCCCTTTGCCAATTCCACAAGAACAGCCTTAGCGAAAGGCTTCTTGAAGGGAAAGATGTAACTCTGTGAGATGAATTAACAGAACACAGAGCAGTTTCTCAGAAAGCTTCTTTCCAGTTTTGAACGGAAGATATTTCCTTTTTCACCATAGCCCTCTATGGGCTTCCAAATATCCCTTTGCCAATTCCACAAGAACAGCCTTAGCGAAAGGCTTCTTGAAGGGAAAGATGTAACTCTGTGAGATGAATTAACAGAACACAGAGCAGTTTCTCAGAAAGCTTCTTTCCAGTTTTGAACGAAAGATATTTCCTTTTTCACCATAGCCCTCTATGGGCTTCCAAATATCCCTTTGCCAATTCCACAAGAACAGCCTTAGCGAAAGGCTTCTTGAAGGGAAAGATGTAACTCTGTGAGATGAATTAACAGAACACAGAGCAGTTTCTCAGAAAGCTTCTTTCCAGTTTTGAACGGAAGATATTTCCTTTTTCACCATAGCCCTCTCTGGGCTTCCAAATATCCCTTTGCCAATTCCACAAGAACAGCCTTAGCGAAAGGCTTCTTGAAGGGAAAGATGTAACTCTGTGAGATGAATTAACATAACACAGAGCAGTTTCTCAGAAAGCTTCTTTCCAGTTTTGAACGGAAGATATTTCCTTTTTCACCAGAGCCTTCTATGGGCTTCCAAATATCCCTTTGCCAATTCCACAAGAACAGCCTTAGCGAAAGGCTACTTGAAGGGAAAGATGTAACTCTGTGAGATGAATTAACAGAACACAGAGCAGTTTCTCAGAAAGCTTCTTTCCAGTTTTGAACGGAAGATATTTCCTTTTTCACCATAGCCCTCTATGGGCTTCCAAATATCCCTTTGCCAATTCCACAAGAACAGCCTTAGCGAAAGGCTTCTTGAAGGGAAAGATGTAACTCTGTGAGATGAATTAACAGAACACAGAGCAGTTTCTCAGAAAGCTTCTTTCCAGTTTTGAACGGAAGATATTTCCTTTTTCACCATAGCCCTCTATGGGCTTCCAAATATCCCTTTGCCAATTCCACAAGAACAGCCTTAGCGAAAGGCTTCTTGAAGGGAAAGATGTAACTCTGTGAGATGAATTAACAGAACACAGAGCAGTTTCTCAGAAAGCTTCTTTCCTGTTTTGAACGGAAGATATTTCCTTTTTCACCATAGCCCTCTATGGGCTTCCAAATATCCCTTTGCCAATTCCCCATAACAGCCTTAGCGAAAGGCTACTTGAAGGGAAAGATGTAACTCTGTGAGATGAATTAACAGAACACAGAGCAGTTTCTCAGAAAGCTTCTTTCCAGTTTTGAACGGAAGATATTTCCTTTTTCACCATAGCCCTCTATGGGCTTCCAAATATCCCTTTGCCAATTCCACAAGAACACCCTTAGCGAACGGCTTCTTGAAGGGAAAGATGTAACTCTGTGAGATGAATTAACAGAACACAGAGCAGTTTCTCAGAAAGCTTCTTTCCAGTTTTGAACGGAAGATATTTCCTTTTTCACCATAGCCCTCTATGGGCTTCCAAATATCCCTTTGCCAATTGCACAAGAACAGCCTTAGCGAAAAGCTTCTTGAAGGGAAAGATGTAACTCTGTGAGATGAATTAACAGAACACAGAGCAGTTTCTCAGAAAGCTTCTTTCCAGTTTTGAACGGAAGATATTTCCTTTTTCACCATAGCCCTCTATGGGCTTCCAAATATCCCTTTGCCAATTCCACAAGTACAGTCTTAGCGAAAGGCTTCTTGAAGGGAAAGATGTAACTCTGTGAGGTGAATTAACAGAACACAGAGCAGTTTCTCAGAAAGCTTCTTTCCAGTTTTGAACGGAAGATATTTCCTTTTTCACCATAGCCCTCTATGGGCTTCCAAATATCCCTTTGCCAATTCCACAAGAACAGCCTTAGCGAAAGGCTTCTTGAAGGGAAAGATGTAACTCTGTGAGATGAATTAACAGAACACAGAGCAGTTTCTCAGAAAGCTTCTTTCCAGTTTTGAACGGAAGATATTTCCTTTTTCACCATAGCCCTCTATGGGCTTCCAAATATCCCTTTGCCAATTCCACAAGAACAGCCTTAGCGAAAGGCTTCTTGAAGGGAAAGATGTAACTCTGTGAGATGAATTAACAGAACACAGAGCAGTTTCTCAGAAAGCTTCTTTCCAGTTTTGAACGGAAGATATTTCGTTTTTCACCATAGCCCTCTATGGGCTTCCAAATATCCCTTTGCCAATTCCACAAGAACAGCCTTAGCGAAAGGCTTCTTGAAGGGAAAGATGTAACTCTGTGAGATGAATTAACAGAACACAGAGCAGTTTCTCAGAAAGCTTCTTTCCAGTTTTGAACGGGAGATATTTCCTTTTTCACCGTAGCCCTCTATGGGCTTCCAAATATCCCTTTGCCAATTCCACAAGAACAGCCTTAGCGAAAGGCTTCTTGAAGGGAAAGATGTAACTCTGTGAGATGAATTAACAGAACACAGAGCAGTTTCTCAGAAAGCTTCTTTCCAGTTTTGAACGGAAGATATTTCCTTTTTCACCATAGCCCTCTATGGGCTTCCAAATATCCCTTTGCCAATTCCACAAGAACAGCCTTAGCGAAAGGCTTCTTGAAGGGAAAGATGTAACTCTGTGAGATGAATTAACAGAACACAGAGCAGTTTCTCAGAAAGCTTCTTTCCAGTTTTGAACGGAAGATATTTCCTTTTTCACCATAGCCCTCTATGGGCTTCCAAATATCCCTTTGCCAATTCCACAAGAACAGCCTTAGCGAAAGGCTTCTTGAAGGGAAAGATGTAACTCTGTGAGATGAATTAACAGAACACAGAGCAGTTTCTCAGAAAGCTTCTTTCCAGTTTTGAACGGAAGATATTTCCTTTTTCACCATAGCCCTCTATGGGCTTCCAAATATCCCTTTGCCAATTCCACAAGAACAGCCTTAGCGAAAGGCTTCTTGAAGGGAAAGATGTAACTCTGTGAGATGAATTAACAGAACACAGAGCAGTTTCTCAGAAAGCTTCTTTCCAGTTTTGAACGGAAGATATTTCATTTTTCACCATAGCCCTCTCTGGGCTTCCAAATATCCCTTTGCCAATTCCACAAGAACAGCCTTAGCGAAAGGCTTCTTGAAGGGAAAGATGTAACTCTGTGAGATGAATTAACAGAACACAGAGCAGTTTCTCAGAAAGCTTCTTTCCTGTTTTGAACGGAAGATATTTCCTTTTTCACCATAGCCCTCTATGGGCTTCCAAATATCCCTTTGCCAATTCCCCAAGAACAGCCTTAGCGAAAGGCTTCTTGAAGGGAAAGATGTAACTCTGTGAGATGAATTAACAGAACACAGAGCAGTTTCTCAGAAAGCTTCTTTCCAGTTTTGAACGGAAGATATTTCCTTTTTCACCATAGCCCTCTATGGGCTTCCAAATATCCCTTTGCCAATTCCACAAGAACAGCCTTAGCGAAAGGCTTCTTGAAGGGAAAGATGTAACTCTGTGAGATGAATTAACAGAACACAGAGCAGTTTCTCAGAAAGCTTCTTTCCAGTTTTGAACGGAAGATATTTCCTTTTTCACCATAGCCCTCTATGGGCTTCCAAATATCCCTTTGCCAATTCCACAAGAACAGCCTTAGCGAAAGGCTTCTTGAAGGGAAAGATGTAACTCTGTGAGATGAATTAACAGAACACAGAGCAGTTTCTCAGAAAGCTTCTTTCCAGTTTTGAACGGAAGATATTTCCTTTTTCACCATAGCCCTCTCTGGGCTTCCAAATATCCCTTTGCCAATTCCACAAGAACAGCCTTAGCGAAAGGCTTCTTGAAGGGAAAGATGTAACTCTGTGAGATGAATTAACAGAACACAGAGCAGTTTCTCAGAAAGCTTCTTTCCTGTTTTGAACGGAAGATATTTCCTTTTTCACCATAGCCCTCTATGGGCTTCCAAATATCCCTTTGCCAATTCCCCAAGAACAACCTTAGCGAAAGGCTTCTTGAAGGGAAAGATGTAACTCTGTGAGATGAATTAACAGAACACAGAGCAGTTTCTCAGAAAGCTTCTTTCCAGTTTTGAACGGAAGATATTTCCTTTTTCACCATAGCCCTCTATGGGCTTCCAAATATCCCTTTGCCAATTCCACAAGAACTGCCTTAGCGAAAGGCTTCTTGAAGGGAAAGATGTAACTCTGTGAGATGAATTAACAGAACACAAAGCAGTTTCTCAGAAAGCTTCTTTCCAGTTTTCAACGGAAGATATTTTCTTTTTCACCATAGCCCTCTATGGGCTTCCAAATATCCCTTTGCCAATTCCACAAGAACAGCCTTAGCGAAAGGCTTCTTGAAGGGAAAGATGTAACTCTGTGAGATGAATTAACAGAACACAGAGCAGTTTCTCAGAAAGCTTCTTTCCAGTTTTGAACGGAAGATATTTCCTTTTTCACCATAGCCCTCTCTGGGCTTCCAAATATCCCTTTGCCAATTCCACAAGAACAGCCTTAGCGAAAGGCTTCTTGAAGGGAAAGATGTAACTCTGTGAGATGAATTAACAGAACACAGAGCAGTTTCTCAGAAAGCTTCTTTCCTGTTTTGAACGGAAGATATTTCCTTTTTCACCATAGCCCTCTATGGGCTTCCAAATATCCCTTTGCCAATTCCCCAAGAACAGCCTTAGCGAAAGGCTTCTTGAAGGGAAAGATGTAACTCTGTGAGATGAATTAACAGAACACAGAGCAGTTTCTCAGAAAGCTTCTTTCCAGTTTTGAACGGAAGATATTTCCTTTTTCACCATAGCCCTCTATGGGCTTCCAAATATCCCTTTGCCAATTCCACAAGAACTGCCTTAGCGAAAGGCTTCTTGAAGGGAAAGATGTAACTCTGTGAGATGAATTAACAGAACACAGAGCAGTTTCTCAGAAAGCTTCTTTCCAGTTTTCAACGGAAGATATTTTCTTTTTCACCATAGCCCTCTATGGGCTTCCAAATATCCCTTTGCCAATTCCACAAGAACAGCCTTAGCGAAAGGCTTCTTGAAGGGAAAGATGTAACTCTGTGAGATGAATTAACACAACACAGAGCAGTTTCTCAGAAAGCTTCTTTCCAGTTTTGAACGGAAGATATTTCCTTTTTCACCACAGCCCTCTATGGGCTTCCAAATATCCCTTTGCCAATTCCACAAGAACAGTCTTAGCGAAAGGCTTCTTGAAGGGAAAGATGTAACTCTGTGAGATGAATTAACAGAACACAGAGCAGTTTCTCAGAAAGCTTCTTTCCAGTTTTCAACGGAAGATATTTCCTTTTTCACCATAGCCCTCTATGGGCTTCCAAATATCCCTTTGCCAATTCCACAAGAACAGCCTTAGCGAAAGGCTTCTTGAAGGGAAAGATGTAACTCTGTGAGATGAATTAACAGAACACAGAGCAGTTTCTCAGAAAGCTTCTTTCCAGTTTTGAACGGAAGATATTTCCTTTTTCACCAGAGCCCTCTATGGGCTTCCAAATATCCCTTTGCCAATTCCACAAGAACAGCCTTAGCGAAAGGCTTCTTGAAGGGAAAGATGTAACTCTGTGAGATGAATTAACAGAACACAGAGCAGTTTCTCAGAAAGCTTCTTTCCAGTTTTGAACGGAAGATATTTCCTTTTTCACCATAGCCCTCTATGGGCTTCCAAATATCCCTTTGCCAATTCCACAAGAACAGCCTTAGCGAAAGGCTTCTTGAAGGGAAAGATGTAACTCTGTGAGATGAATTAACAGAACACAGAGCAGTTTCTCAGAAAGCTTCTTTCCAGTTTTGAACGGAAGATATTTCCTTTTTCACCATAGCCCTCTATGGGCTTCCAAATATCCCTTTGCCAATTCCACAAGAACAGCCTTAGCGAAAGGCTTCTTGAAGGAAAGATGTAACTCTGTGAGATGAATTAACAGAACACAGAGCAGTTTCTCAGAAAGCTTCTTTCCAGTTTTGAACGGAAGATATTTCCTTTTTCACCATAGCCCTCTATGGGCTTCCAAATATCCTTTTGCCAATTCCACAAGAACAGCCTTAGCGAAAGGCTTCTTGAAGGGAAAGATGTAACTCTGTGAGATGAATTAACAGAACACAGAGCAGTTTCTCAGAAAGCTTCTTTCCAGTTTTGAAGGGAAGATATTTCCTTTTTCACCAGAGCCCTCTTTGGGCTTCCAAATATCCCTTTGCCAATTCCACAAGAACAGCCTTAGCGAAAGGCTTCTTGAAGGGAAAGATGTAACTCTGTGAGATGAATTAACAGAACACAGAGCAGTTTCTCACAAAGCTTCTTTCCAGTTTTGAACGGAAGATATTTCCTTTTTCACCATAGCCCTCTATGGGCTTCCAAATATCCCTTTGCCAATTCCACAAGAACAGCCTTAGCGAAAGGCTTCTTGAAGGGAAAGATGTAACTCTGTGAGATGAATTAACAGAACACAGAGCAGTTTCTCACAAAGCTTCTTTCCAGTTTTGAACGGAAGATATTTCCTTTTTCACCATAGCCCTCTATGGGCTTCCAAATATCCCTTTGCCAATTCCACAAGAACAGCCTTAGCGAAAGGCTTCTTGAAGGGAAAGATGTAACTCTGTGAGATGAATTAACAGAACACAGAGCAGTTTCTCAGAAAGCTTCTTACCAGTTTTGAGCGGAAGATATTTCCTTTTTCACCATAGCCCTCTATGGGCTTCCAAATATCGCTTTGCCAATTCCACAAGAACAGCCTTAGCGAAAGGCTTCTTGAAGGGAAAGATGTAACTCTGTGAGATGAATGAACAGAACACAGAGCAGTTTCTCAGAAAGCTTCTTTCCAGTTTTGAACGGAAGATATTTCCTTTTTCACCATAGCCCTCTATGGGCTTCCAAATATCCCTTTGCCAATTCCACAAGAACAGCCTTAGCGAAAGGCTTCTTGAAGGGAAAGATGTAACTCTGTGAGATGAATTAACAGAACACAGAGCAGTTTCTCAGAAAGCTTCTTTCCAGTTTTGAACGGAAGATATTTCCTTTTTCACGGTAGCCCTCTATGGGCTTCCAAATATCCCTTTGCCAATTCCACAAGAACAGCCTTAGCGAAAGGCTTCTTGAAGGGAATGATGTAACTCTGTGAGATGAATTAACAGAACACAGAGCAGTTTCTCAGAAAGCTTCTTTCCAGTTTTGAACGGAAGATATTTCCTTTTTCACCATAGCCCTCTATGGGCTTCCAAATATCCCTTTGCCAATTCCACAAGAACAGCCTTAGCGAAAGGCTTCTTGAAGGGAAAGATGTAACTCTGTGAGATGAATTAACAGAACACAGAGCAGTTTCTCAGAAAGCTTCTTTCCAGTTTTGAACGGAAGATATTTCCTTTTTCACCATAGCCCTCTATGGGCTTCCAAATATCCCTTTGCCAATTCCACAAGAACAGCCTTAGCGAAAGGCTTCTTGAAGGGAAAGATGTAACTCTGTGAGATGAATTAACAGAACACAGAGCAGTTTCTCAGAAAGCTTCTTTCCAGTTTTGAACGGAAGATATTTCCTTTTTCACCATAGCCCTCTATGGGCTTCCAAATATCCGTTTGCCAATTCCACAAGAACAGCCTTAGCGAAAGGCTTCTTGAAGGGAAAGATGTAACTCTGTGAGATGAATTAACAGAACACAGAGCAGTTTCTCAGAAAGCTTCTTTCCAGTTTTGAACGGAAGATATTTCCTTTTTCACCATAGCCCTCTATGGGCTTCCAAATATCCCTTTGCCAATTCCACAAGAACAGCCTTAGCGAAAGGCTTCTTGAAGGGAAAGATGTAACTCTGTGAGATGAATTAACAGAACACAGAGCAGTTTCTCAGAAAGCTTCTTTCCAGTTTTGAACGGAAGATATTTCCTTTTTCACCATAGCCCTCTATGGGCTTCCAAATATCCCTTTGCCAATTCCACAAGAACAGCCTTAGCGAAAGGCTTCTTGAAGGGAAAGATGTAACTCTGTGAGATGAATTAACAGAACACAGAGCAGTTTCTCAGAAAGCTTCTTTCCAGTTTTGAACGGAAGATATTTCCTTTTTCACCATAGCCCTCTATGGGCTTCCAAATATCCCTTTGCCAATTCCACAAGAACAGCCTTAGCGAAAGGCTTCTTGAAGGGAAAGATGTAACTCTGTGAGATGAATTAACAGAACACAGAGCAGTTTCTCAGAAAGCTTCTTTCCAGTTTTGAACGGAAGATATTTCCTTTTTCACCATAGCCCTCTATGGGCTTCCAAATATCCCTTTGCCAATTCCACAAGAACAGCCTTAGCGAAAGGCTTCTTGAAGGGAAAGATGTAACTCTGTGAGATGAATTAACAGAACACAGAGCAGTTTCTCAGAAAGCTTCTTTCCAGTTTTGAACGGAAGATATTTCCTTTATCACCATAGCCCTCTATGGGCTTCCAAATATCCCTTTGCCAATTCCACAAGAACAGCCTTAGCGAAAGGCTTCTTGAAGGGAAAGATGTAACTCTGTGAGATGAATTAACAGAACACAGAGCAGTTTCTCAGAAAGCTTCTTTCCAGTTTTGAACGGAAGATATTTCCTTTTTCACCATAGCCCTCTATGGGCTTCCAAATATCCCTTTGCCAATTCCACAAGAACAGCCTTAGCGAAAGGCTTCTTGAAGGGAAAGATGTAACTCTGTGAGATGAATTAACAGAACACAGAGCAGTTTCTCAGAAAGCTTCTTTCCAGTTTTGAACGGAAGATATTTCCTTTTTCACCATAGCCCTCTATGGGTTTCCAAATATCCCTTTGCCAATTCCACAAGAACAGCCTTAGCGAAAGGCTTCTTGAAGGGAAAGATGTAACTCTGTGAGATGAATTAACAGAACACAGAGCAGTTTCTCAGAAAGCTTCTTTCCAGTTTTGAACGGAAGATATTTTCTTTTTCACCATAGCACTCTATGGGCTTCCAAATATCCCTTTGCCAATTCCACAAGAACAGCCTTAGCGAAAGGCTTCTTGAAGGGAAAGATGTAACTCTGTGAGATGAATTAACAGAACACAGAGCAGTTTCTCAGAAAGCTTCTTTCCAGTTTTGAACGGAAGATACTTTCTTTTTCACCATAGCCCTCTATGGGCTTCCAAATATCCCTTTGCCAATTCCACAAGAACAGCCTTAGCGAAAGGCTTCTTGAAGGGAAAGATGTAACTCTGTGAGATGAATTAACAGAACACAGAGCAGTTTCTCAGAAAGCTTCTTTTCAGTTTTGAACGGAAGATATTTTCTTTTTCACCATAGCCCTCTATGGGCTTCCAAATATCCCTTTGCCAATTCCACAAGAACAGCCTTAGCGAAAGGCTTCTTGAAGGGAAATATGTAACTCTGTGAGATGAATTAACAGAACACAGAGCAGTTTCTCAGAAAGCTTCTTTCCATTATTGAAGGGAAGATATTTCCTTTTTCACCAGAGCCCTCTATGGGCTTCCAAATATCCCTTTGCCAATTCCACAAGAACAGCCTTAGCCAAAGGCTTCTTGAAGGGAAAGATGTAACTCTGTGCGATGAATTTAAAGAACACAGAGCAGTTTCTCAGAAAGCTTCTTTCCAGTTTTGAACGGAAGATATTTCCTTTTTCACCATAGCCCTCTACGGGCTTCCAAATATCCCTTTGCCAATTCCACAAGAACAGCCTTAGTGAAAGGCTTCTTGAAGGGAAAGATGTAACTCTGTGAGATTAATTAACAGAACACAGAGCAGTTTCTCAGAAAGCTTCTTTACAGTTTTGAACGGAAGATATTTCCTTTTTCACCATAGCCCTCTATGGGCTTCCAAATATCCCTTTGCCAATTCCACAAGAACAGCCTTAGTGAAAGGCTTCTTGAAGGGAAAGATGTAACTCTGTCAGATGAATTAACAGAACACAGAGCAGTTTCTCAGAAAGCTTCTTTCCAGTTTTGAACGGAAGATATTTCCTTTTTCACCATAGCCCTCTATGGGCTTCCAAATATCCCTTTGCCAATTCCACAAGAACAGCCTTAGCGAAAGGCTTCTTGAAGGGAAAGATGTAACTCTGTGAGATGAATTAACAGAACACAGAGCAGTTTCTCAGAAAGCTTCTTTCCAGTTTTGAACGGAAGATATTTCCTTTTTCACCATAGCCCTCTATGGGCTTCCAAATATCCCTTTGCCAATTCCACAAGAACAGCCTTAGCGAAAGGCTTCTTGTAGGGAAAGATGTAACTCTGTGAGATGAATTAACAGAACACAGAGCAGTTTCTCAGAAAGCTTCTTTCCAGTTTTGAACGGAAGATATTTCCTTTTTCACCATAGCCCTCTATGGGCTTCCAAATATCCCTTTGCCAATTCCACAAGAACAGCCTTAGCGAAAGGCTTCTTGAAGGGAAAGATGTAACTCTGTGAGATGAATTAACAGAACACAGAGCAGTTTCTCAGAAAGCTTCTTTCCAGTTTTGAACGGAAGATATTTTCTTTTTCACCATAGCCCTCTATGGGCTTCCAAATATCCCTTTGCCAATTCCACAAGAACAGCCTTAGCAAAAGGCTTCTTGAAGGGAAAGATGTAACTCTGTGAGATGAATTAACAGAACACAGAGCAGTTTCTCAGAAAGCTTCTTTCCAGTTTTGAACGGAAGATATTTCCTTTTTCACCATAGCCCTCTATGGGCTTCGAAATATCCCTTTGCCAATTCCAGAAGAACAGCCTTAGCGAAAGGCTTCTTGCAGGGAAAGATGTAACTCTGTGAGATGAATTAACAGAACACAGAGCAGTTTCTCAGAAAGCTTCTTTCCAGTTTTGAACGGAAGATATTACCTTTTTCACCATAGACCTCTATGGGCTTCCAAATATCCCTTTGCCAATTCCACAAGAACAGCCTTAGCGAAAGGCTTCTTGAAGGGAAAGATGTAACTCTGTGAGATAAATTAACAGAACACAGAGCAGTTTCTCAGAAAACTTCTTTCCAGTTTTGAACGGAAGATATTTCCTTTTTCACCATAGCCCTCTATTTGCTTCTAAATATCCCTTTGCAAACTCCACAAGAACAGCCTTAGGGAAAGGCTTCTTGAAGGGAAAGATGTAACTCTGTGAGATGAATTAACAGAACACAGAGCAGTTTCTCAGAAAGCTTCTTTCCAGTTTTGAACGGAAGACATTTTCTTTTTCACCATAGCCCTCTATGGGCTTCCAAATATCCCTTTGCCAATTCCACAAGAACAGCCTTAGCGAAAGGCTTCTTGAAGGGAAAGATGTAACTCTGTGAGATGAATTAACAGAACACAGAGCAGTTTCTCAGAAAGCTTCTTTCCAGTTTTGAACGGAAGATATTTCCTTTTTCACCATAGCCCTCTATTGGCTTCCAAATATCCCTTTGCCAATTCCACAAGAACAGCCTTAGCGAAAGGCTTCTTGAAGGGAAAGATGTAACTCTGTGAGATGAATTAACAGAGCACAGAGCAGTTTCTCAGAAAGCTTCTTTCCAGTTTTGAACGGAAGATATTTCCTTTTTCACCATAGCCCTCTATGGGCTTCCAAATATCCCTTTGCCAATTCCACAAGAACAGCCTTAGCGAAACGCTTCTTGCAGTTAAAGATGTAACTCTGTGAGATGAATTAACAGAACACAGAGCAGTTTCTCAGAAAGCTTCTTTCCAGTTTTGAAAGGAAGATATTTTCTTTTTCACCATAGCCCTCTATGGGCTTCCAAATATCCCTTTGCCAATTCCACAAGAACAGCCTTAGCAAAAGGCTTCTTGAAGGGAAAGATGTAACTCTGTGAGATGAATTAACAGAACACAGAGCAGTTTCTCAGAAAGCTTCTTTCCAGTTTTGAACGGAAGATATTTCCTTTTTTACCATAGCCCTCTATGGGCTTCCAAATATCCCTTTGCCAATTCCACAAGAACAGCCTTAGCGAAAGGCTTCTTGAAGGGAAAGATGTAACTCTGTGAGATGAATTAACAGAACACAGGGCAGTTTCTCAGAAAGCTTCTTTCCTTTTTTGAACGGAAGATATTTCCTTTTTCACCATAGACCTCTATGGGCTTCCAAATATCCCTTTGCCAATTCCACAAGAACAGCCTTAGCGAAAGGCTTCTTGAAGGGAAAGATGTAACTCTGTGAGATAAATTAACAGAACACAGAGCAGTTTCTCAGAAAGCTTCTTTCCAGTTTTGAACGGAAGATATTTCCTTTTTCACCATAGCCCTCTATGGGCTTCCAAATATCCCTTTGCAAACTCCACAAGAACAGCGTTAGCGAAAGGATTCTTGAAGGGAAAGATGTAACTCTGTGAGATGAATTAACAGAACACAGAGCAGTTTCTCAGAAAGCTTCTTTCCAGTTTTTAAGGGAAGGCATTTTCTTTTTCACCATAGCCCTCTCTGGGCTTCCAAATATCCCTTTGCCAATTCCACAAGAACAGCCTTAGCGAAAGGCTTCTTGAAGGGAAAGATGTAACTCTGTGAGATGAATTAACAGAACACAGAGCAGTTTCTCAGAAAGCTTCTTTCCAGTTTTGAACGGAAGATATTTCCTTTTTCACCATAGCCCACTATGGGCTTCCAAATATCCCTTTGCCAATTCCACAAGAACAGCCTTAGCGAAAGGCTTCTTGAAGGAAATATGTAACTCTGCGAGATGAATTAACAGAACACAGAGCAGTTTCTCAGAAAGCTTCTTTCCAGTTTTGAACGGAAGATATTTCCTTTTTCACCATAGCCCTCTATGGGCTTCCAAATATCCCTTTGCCAATTCCACAAGAACAGCCTTAGCGAAAGGCTTCTTGAAGGGAAAGATGTAACTCTGTGAGATGAATTAACAGAACACAGAGCAGTTTCTCAGAAAGCTTCTTTCCAGTTTTGAAAGGAAGATATTTCCTTTTTCACCATAGCCCTCTATGGGCTTCCAAATATCCCTTTGCCAATTCCACAAGAACAGCCTTAACGAAAGGCTTCTTGAAGGGAAAGATGTAACTCTGTGAGATGAATGAACAGAACACAGAGCAGTTTCTCAGAAAGCTTCTTTCCAGTTTTGAACGGAAGATATTTCCTTTTTCACCAGAGCCCTCTATGGGCTTCCAAATATCCCTTTGCCAATTCCACAAGAACAGCCTTAGAGAAAGTCTTCTTGAAGGGAAAGATGTAACTCTGTGAGATGAATTAACAGAACACAGAGCAGTTTCTCAGAAAGCTTCTTTCCAGTTTTGAACGGAAGATATTTCCTTTTTCACCATAGCCCTCTATGGGCTTCCAAATATCCCTTTGCCAATTCCACAAGAACAGTCTTAGCGAAAGGCTTCTTGAAGGGAAAGATGTAACTCTGTGAGATGAATTAACAGAACACAGAGCAGTTTCTCAGAAAGCTTCTTTCCAGTTTTGAACGGAACATATTTCCTTTTTCACCATAGCCCTCTATGGGCTTCCAAATATCCCTTTGCCAATTCCACAAGAACAGCCTTAGCGAAAGGCTTCTTGAAGGGAAAGATGTAACACTGTGAGATGAATTAACAGAACACAGAGCAGTTTCTCAGAAAGCTTCTGTCCAGTTTTGAACGGAAGATATTTCCTTTTTCACCATAGCCCTCTATGGGCTTCCAAATATCCCTTTGCCAATTCCACAAGAACAGCCTTAGCGAAAGGCTTCTTGAAGGGAAAGATGTAACTCTGTGAGATGAATTAACAGAACACAGAGCAGTTTCTCAGAAAGCTTCTTTCCAGTTTTGAACGGAAGATATTTCCTTTTTCACCATAGCCCTCTATGGGCTTCCAAATATCCCTTTGCCAATTCCACAAGAACAGCCTTAGCGAAAGGCTTCTTGAAGGGAAAGATGTAACTCTGTGAGATGAATTAACAAAACACACAGCAGTTTCTCAGAAAGCTTCTTTCCAGTTTTGAACGGAAGATACTTTCTTTTTCACCATAGCCCTCTATGGGCTTCCAAATATCCCTTTGCCAATTCCACAAGAACAGCCTTAGCGAAAGGCTTCTTGAAGGGAAAGATGTAACTCTGTGAGATGAATTAACAGAACACAGAGCAGTTTCTCAGAAAGCTTCTTTTCAGTTTTGAACGGAAGATATTTTCTTTTTCACAATAGCCCTCTATGGGCTTCCAAATATCCCTTTGCCAATTCCACAAGAACAGCCTTAGCGAAAGGCTTCTTGAAGGGAAAGATGTAACTCTGTGAGATGAATTAACAGAACACAGAGCAGTTTCTCAGAAAGCTTCTTTCCAGTTTTGAACGGAAGATATTTCCTTTTTCACCAGAGCCCTCTATGGGCTTCCAAATATCCCTTTGCCAATTCCACAAGAACAGCCTTAGCCAAAGGCTTCTTGAAGGGAAAGATGTAACTCTGTGAGATGAATTAACAGAACACAGAGCAGTTTCTCAGAAAGCTTCTTTCCAGTTTTGAACGGAAGATATTTCCTTTTTCACCATAGACCTCTATGGGCTTCCAAATATCCCTTTGCCAATTCCACAAGAACAGCCTTAGCGAAAGGCTTCTTGAAGGGAAAGATGTAACTCTGTGAGATAAATTAACAGAACACAGAGCAGTTTCTCAGAAAACTTCTTTCCAGTTTTGAACGGAAGATATTTCCTTTTTCACCATAGCCCTCTATTTGCTTCCAAATATCCCTTTGCAAACTCCACAAGAACAGCCTTAGGGAAAGGCTTCTTGAAGGGAAAGATGTAACTCTGTGAGATGAATTAACAGAACACAGAGCAGTTTCTCAGAAAGCTTCTTTCCAGTTTTGAACGGAAGATATTTCCTTTTTCACCAGAGCCCTCTATGGGCTTCCAAATATCCCTTTGCCAATTCCACAAGAACAGCCTTAGCCAAAGGCTTCTTGAAGGGAAAGATGTAACTCTGTGAGATGAATTAACAGAGCACAGAGCAGTTTCTCAGAAAGCTTCTTTCCAGTTTTGAACGGAAGATATTTCCTTTTTCACCATAGCCCTCTATGGGCTTCCAAATATCCCTTTGCCAATTCCACAAGAACAGCCTTAGCGAAAGGCTTCTTGCAGTTAAAGATGTAACTCTGTGAGATGAATTAACAGAACACAGAGCAGTTTCTCAGAAAGCTTCTTTCCAGTTTTGAAAGGAAGATATTTTCTTTTTCACCATAGCTCTCTATAGGCTTCCAAATATCCCTTTGCCAATTCCACAAGAACAGCCTTAGCAAAAGGCTTCTTGAAGGGAAAGATGTAACTCTGTGAGATGAATTAACAGAACACAGAGCAGTTTCTCAGAAAGCTTCTTTCCAGTTTTGAACGGAAGATATTTCCTTTTTTACCATAGCCCTCTATGGGCTTCCAAATATCCCTTTGCCAATTCCAGAAGAACAGCCTTAGCGAAAGGCTTCTTGAAGGGAAAGATGTAACTCTGTGAGATGAATTAACAGAACACAGGGCAGTTTCTCAGAAAGCTTCTTTCCTTTTTTGAACGGAAGATATTTCCTTTTTCACCATAGACCTCTATGGGCTTCCAAATATCCCTTTGCCAATTCCACAAGAACAGCCTTAGCGAAAGGCTTCTTGAAGGGAAAGATGTAACTCTGTGAGATAAATTAACAGCACACAGAGCAGTTTCTCAGAAAGCTTCTTTCCAGTTTTGAACGGAAGATATTTCCTTTTTCACCATAGCCCTCTATGGGCTTCCAAATATCCCTTTGCAAACTCCACAAGAACAGCGTTAGCGAAAGGATTCTTGAAGGGAAAGATGTAACTCTGTGAGATGAATTAACAGAACACAGAGCAGTTTCTCAGAAAGCTTCTTTCCAGTTTTTAACGGAAGGCATTTTCTTTTTCACCATAGCCCTCTCTGGGCTTCCAAATATCCCTTTGCCAATTCCACAAGAACAGCCTTAGCGTAAGGCTTCTTGAAGGGAAAGATGTAACTCTGTGAGATGAATTAACAGAACACAGAGCAGTTTCTCAGAAAGCTTCTTTCCAGTTTTGAACGGAAGATATTTCCTTTTTCACCATAGCCCTCTATGGGCTTCCAAATATCCCTTTGCCAATTCCACAAGAACAGCCTTAGCGAAAGGCTTCTTGAAGGGAAAGATGTAACTCTGTGAGATGAATTAACAGAACACAGAGCAGTTTCTCAGAAAGCTTCTTTCCAGTTTTGGAAGGAAGATATTTCCTTTTTCACCATAGCCCTCTATGGGCTTCCAAATATCCCTTTGCCAATTCCACAAGAACAGCCTTAGCGAAAGGCGTCTTGAAGGGAAAGATGTAACTCTGTGAGATGAATGAACAGAACACAGAGCAGTTTCTCAGAAAGCTTCTTTCCAGTTTTGAACGGAAGATATTTCCTTTTTCACCAGAGCCCTCTATGGGCTTCCAAATATCCCTTTGCCAATTCCACAAGAACAGCCTTAGCGAAAGGCTTCTTGAAGGGAAAGATGTAACTCTGTGAGATGAATTAACAGAACACAGAGCAGTTTCTCAGAAAGCTTCTTTCCAGTTTTGAACGGAAGATATTTCCTTTTTCACCATAGCCCTCTATGGGCTTCCAAATATCCCTTTGCCAATTCCACAAGAACAGTCTTAGCGAAAGGCTTCTTGAAGGGAAAGATGTAACTCTGTGAGATGAATTAACAGAACACAGAGCAGTTTCTCAGAAAGCTTCTTTCCAGTTTTGAACGGAAGATATTTCCTTTTTCACCATAGCCCTCTATGGGCTTCCAAATATCCCTTTGCCAATTCCACAAGAACAGCCTTAGCGAAAGGCTTCTTGAAGGGAAAGATGTAACACTGTGAGATGAATTAACAGAACACAGAGCAGTTTCTCAGAAAGCTTCTGTCCAGTTTTGAACGGAAGATATTTCCTTTTTCACCATAGCCCTCTATGGGCTTCCAAATATCCCTTTGCCAATTCCACAAGAACAGCCTTAGCGAAAGGCTTCTTGAAGGGAAACATGTAACTCTGTGAGATGAATTAACAGAACACAGAGCAGTTTCTCAGAAAGCTTCTTTCCAGTTTTGAACGGAAGATATTTCCTTTTTCACCATAGCCCTCTATGGGCTTCCAAATATCCCTTTGCCAATTCCACAAGAACAGCCTTAGCGAAAGGCTTCTTGAAGGGAAAGATGTAACACTGTGAGATGAATTAACAGAACACACAGCAGTTTCTCAGAAAGCTTCTTTCCAGTTTTGAACGGAAGATAATTTCTTTTTCACCATAGCCCTCTATGGGCTTCCAAATATCCCTTTGCCAATTCCACAAGAACAGCCTTAGCGAAAGGCTTCTTGAAGGGAAAGATGTAACTCTGTGAGATGAATTAACAGAACACAGAGCAGTTTCTCAGAAAGCTTCTTTTCAGTTTTGAACGGAAGATATTTTCTTTTTCACCATAGCCCACTATGGGCTTCCAAATATCCCTTTGCCAATTCCACAAGAACAGCCTTAGCGAAAGGCTTCTTGAAGTGAAAGATGTAACTCTGTGAGATGAATTAACAGAACACAGAGCAGTTTCTCAGAAAGCTTCTTTCCAGTTTTGAACGGAAGATATTTCCTTTTTCACCATAGACCTCTATGGGCTTCCAAATATCCCTTTGCCAATTCCACAAGAACAGCCTTAGCGAAAGGCTTCTTGAAGGGAAAGATGTAACTCTGTGAGATAAATTAACAGAACACAGAGCAGTTTCTCAGAAAACTTCTTTCCAGTTTTGAACGGAAGTTATTTCCTTTTTCACCATAGCCCTCTATTTGCTTCCAAATATCCCTTTGCAAACTCCACAAGAACAGCCTTAGCGAAAGGCTTCTTGAAGCGAAAGATGTAACTCTGTGAGATGAATTAACAGAACACAGAGCAGTTTCTCAGAAAGCTTCTTTCCAGTTTTGAACGGAAGACATTTTCTTTTTCACCATAGCCCTCTATGGGCTTCCAAATATCCCTTTGCCAATTCCACAAGAACAGCCTTAGCGAAAGGCTTCTTGAAGGGAAAGATGTAACTCTGTGAGATGAATTAACAGAACACAGAGCAGTTTCTCAGAAAGCTTCTTTCCAGTTTTGAACGGAAGATATTTCCTTTTTCACCATAGCCCTCTATGGGCTTCCAAATATCCCTTTGCCAATTCCACAAGAACAGCCTTAGCGAAAGGCTTCTTGAAGGGAAAGATGTAACTCTGTGAGATGAATTAACAGAACACAGAGCAGTTTCTCAGAAAGCTTCTTTCCAGTTTTGAACGGAAGATATTTCCTTTTTCACCATAGCCCTCTATGGGCTTCCAAATATCCCTTTGCCAATTCCACAAGAACAGCCTTAGCGAAAGGCTTCTTGAAGGGAAACATGTAACTCTGTGAGATGAATTAACAGAACACAGAGCAGTTTCTCAGAAATCTTCTTTCCAGTTTTGAACGGAAGATACTTTCTTTTTCACCATAGCCCTCTATGGGCTTCCAAATATCCCTTTGCCAATTCCACAAGAACAGCCTTAGCGAAAGGCTTCTTGAAGGGAAAGATGTAACTCTGTGAGATGAATTAACAGAACACAGAGCAGTTTCTCAGAAAGCTTCTTTTCAGTTTTGAACGGAAGATATTTCCTTTTTCACCATAGCCCTCTATGGGCTTCCAAATATCCCTTTGCCAATTCCACAAGAACAGCCTTAGCGAAAGGCTGCTTGAAGGGAAAGATGTAACTCTGTGAGATGAATTAACAGAACACAGAGCAGTTTCTCAGAAAGCTTCTTTCCAGTATTGAAGGGAAGATATTTCCTTTTTCACCAGAGCCCTCTATGGGCTTCCAAATATCCCTTTTCCAATTCCACAAGAACAGCCTTAGCCAAAGGCTTCTTGAAGGGAAAGATGTAACTCTGTGAGATGAATTTAAAGAACACAGAGCAGTTTCTCAGAAAGCTTCTTTCCAGTTTTGAACGGAAGATATTTCCTTTTTCACCATAGCCCTCTATGGGCTTCCAAATATCCCTTTGCCAATTCCACAAGAACAGCCTTAGCGAAAGGCTTCTTGAAGGGAAAGATGTAACTCTGTGAGATGAATTAACAGAACACAGAGCAGTTTCTCAGAAAGCTTCTTTCCAGTTTTGAACGGAAGATATTTTCTTTTTCACCATAGCCCTCTATGGGCTTCCAAATATCCCTTTGCCAATTCCACAAGAACAGCCTTAGCGAAAGGCTTCTTGAAGGGAAAGATGTAACTCTGTGAGATGAATTAACAGAACACAGAGCAGTTTCTCACAAAGCTTCTTTCCAGTTTTGAACGGAAGATATTTCCTTTTTCACCATAGCCCTCTAGGGGTTCCAAATATCCCTTTGCCAATTCCAGAAGAACAGCCTTAGCGAAAGGCTTCTTGAAGGGAAAGATGTAACTCTGTGAGATGAATTAACAGAACACAGAGCAGTTTCTCAGAAAGCTTCTTTCCAGTTTTGAACGGCAGATATTTCCTTTTTCACCATAGACCTCTATGGGCTTCCAAATATCCCTTTGCCAATTCCACAAGAACAGCCTTAGCGAAAGGCTTCTTGAAGGGAAAGATGTAACTCTGTGAGATGAATTAACAGAACACAGAGCAGTTTCTCACAAAGCTTCTTTCCAGTTTTGAACGGAAGATATTTCCTTTTTCACCATAGCCCTCTATGGGCTTCCAAATATCCCTTTGCCAATTCCACAAGAACAGCCTTAGCGAAAGGCTTCTTGAAGGGAAAGATGTAACTCTGTGAGATGAATTAACAGAACACAGAGCAGTTTCTCACAAAGCTTCTTTCCAGTTTTGAACGGAAGATATTTCCTTTTTCACCATAGCCCTCTATGGGCTTCCGAATATCCCTTTGCCAATTCCACAAGAACAGCCTTAGCGAAAGGCTTCTTGAAGGGAAAGATGTAACTCTGTGAGATGAATTAACAGAACACAGAGCAGTTTCTCAGAAAGCTTCTTACCAGTTTTCAACGGAAGATATTTCCTTTTTCACCATAGCCCTCTATGGGCTTCCAAATATCGCTTTGCCAATTCCACAAGAACAGCCTTAGCGAAAGGCTTCTTGAAGGGAAAGATGTAACTCTGTGAGATGAATGAACAGAACACAGAGCAGTTTCTCAGAAAGCTTCTTTCCAGTTTTGAACGGAAGATATTTCCTTTTTCACCATAGCCCTCTATGGGCTTCCAAATATCCCTTTGCCAATTCCACAAGAACAGCCTTAGCGAAAGGCTTCTTGAAGGGAAAGATGTAACTCTGTGAGATGAATTAACAGAACACAGAGCAGTTTCTCAGAAAGCTTCTTTCCAGTTTTGAACGGAAGATATTTCCTTTTTCACGGTAGCCCTCTATGGGCTTCCAAATATCCCTTTGCCAATTCCACAAGAACAGCCTTAGCGAAAGGCTTCTTGAAGGGAATGATGTAACTCTGTGAGATGAATTAACAGAACACAGAGCAGTTTCTCAGAAAGCTTCTTTCCAGTTTTGAACGGAAGATATTTCCTTTTTCACCATAGCCCTCTATGGGCTTCCAAATATCCCTTTGCCAATTCCACAAGAACAGCCTTAGCGAAAGGCTTCTTGAAGGGAAAGATGTAACTCTGTGAGATGAATTAACAGAACACAGAGCAGTTTCTCAGAAAGCTTCTTTCCAGTTTTGAACGGAAGATATTTCCTTTTTCACCATAGCCCTCTATGGGCTTCCAAATATCCCTTTGCCAATTCCACAAGAACAGCCTTAGCGAAAGGCTTCTTGAAGGGAAAGATGTAACTCTGTGAGATGAATTAACAGAACACAGAGCAGTTTCTCAGAAAGCTTCTTTCCAGTTTTGAACGGAAGATATTTCCTTTTTCACCATAGCCCTCTATGGGCTTCCAAATATCCCTTTGCCAATTCCACAAGAACAGCCTTAGCGAAAGGCTTCTTGAAGGGAAAGATGTAACTCTGTGAGATGAATTAACAGAACACAGAGCAGTTTCTCAGAAAGCTTCTTTCCAGTTTTGAACGGAAGATATTTCCTTTTTCACCATAGCCCTCTATGGGCTTCCAAATATCCCTTTGCCAATTCCACAAGAACAGCCTTAGCGAAAGGCTTCTTGAAGGGAAAGATGTAACTCTGTGAGATGAATTAACAGAACACAGAGCAGTTTCTCAGAAAGCTTCTTTCCAGTTTTGAACGGAAGATATTTCCTTTTTCACCGTAGCCCTCTATGGGCTTCCAAATATCCCTTTGCCAATTCCACAAGAACAGCCTTAGCGAAAGGCTTCTTGAAGGGAAAGATGTAACTCTGTGAGATGAATTAACAGAACACAGAGCAGTTTCTCAGAAAGCTTCTTTCCAGTTTTGAACGGAAGATATTTCCTTTTTCACCATAGCCCTCTATGGGCTTCCAAATATCCCTTTGCCAATTCCACAAGAACAGCCTTAGCGAAAGGCTTCTTGAAGGGAAAGATGTAACTCTGTGAGATGAATTAACAGAACACAGAGCAGTTTCTCAGAAAGCTTCTTTCCAGTTTTGAACGGAAGATATTTCCTTTTTCACCATAGCCCTCTATGGGCTTCCAAATATCCCTTTGCCAATTCCACAAGAACAGCCTTAGCGAAAGGCTTCTTGAAGGGAAAGATGTAACTCTGTGAGATGAATTAACACAACACAGAGCAGTTTCTCAGAAAGCTTCTTTCCAGTTTTGAACGGAAGATATTTCCTTTATCACCATAGCCCTCTATGGGCTTCCAAATATCCCTTTGCCAATTCCACAAGAACAGCCTTAGCGAAAGGCTTCTTGAAGGGAAACATGTAACTCTGTGAGATGAATTAACAGAACACAGAGCAGTTTCTCAGAAAGCTTCTTTCCAGTTTTGAACGGAAGATATGTCCTTTTTCACCATAGCCCTCTATGGGCTTCCAAATATCCCTTTGCCAATTCCACAAGAACAGCCTTAGCGAAAGGCTTCTTGAAGGGAAAGATGTAACTCTGTGAGATGAATTAACAGAACACAGAGCAGTTTCTCAGAAAGCTTCTTTCCAGTTTTGAACGGAAGATATTTCCTTTTTCACCATAGCCCTCTATGGGCTTCCAAATATCCCTTTGCCAATTCCACAAGACCAGCCTTAGCGAAAGGCTTCTTGAAGGGAAAGATGTAACTCGGTGAGATGAATTAACAGAACACAGAGCAGTTTCTCAGAAAGCTTCTTTCCAGTTTTGAACGGAAGGTATTTCCTTTTTCACCATAGCCCTCCATGGGTTTCCAAATATCCCCTTGCCAACTCCCCAAGAACAGCCTTAGCGAAAGGCTTCTTGAAGGGAAAGATGTAACTCTGTGAGATGAATTAACAGAACACAGAGCAGTTTCTCAGAAAGCTTCTTTCCAGTTTTGAACGGAAGATATTTCCTTTTTCACCATAGCCCTCTATGGGCTTCCAAATATCCCTTTGCCAATTCCACAAGAACAGCCTTAGCGAAAGGCTTCTTGAAGGGAAAGATGTAACTCTGTGAGATGAATTAACAGAACACAGAGCAGTTTCTCAGAAAGCTTCTTTCCAGTTTTGAACTGAAGATATTTCCTTTTTCACCATAGCGCTCTATGGGCTTCCAAATATCCCTTTGCCAATTCCACAAGAACAGCCTTAGCGAAAGGTTTCTTGAAGGGAAAGATGTAACTCTGTGAGATGAATTAACAGAACACAGAGCAGTTTCTCAGAAAGCTTCTTTCCAGTTTTGAACGGAAGATATTTCCTTTTTCACCATAGCCCTCTAGGGGCTTCCAAATATCCCTTTGCCAATTCCACAAGAACAGCCTTAGCGAAAGGCTTCTTGAAGGGAAAGATGTAACTCTGTGAGATGAATTAACAGAACACAGAGCAGTTTCTCACAAAGCTTCTTTCCAGTTTTGAACGGAAGATATTTCCTTTTTCACCATAGCCCTCTAGGGGTTCCAAATATCCCTTTGCCAATTCCAGAAGAACAGCCTTAGCGAAAGGCTTCTTGAAGGGAAAGATGTAACTCTGTGAGATGAATTAACAGAACACAGAGCAGTTTCTCAGAAAGCTTCTTTCCAGTTTTGAACGGCAGATATTTCCTTTTTCACCATAGACCTCTATGGGCTTCCAAATATCCCTTTGCCAATTCCACAAGAACAGCCTTAGCGAAAGGCTTCTTGAAGGGAAAGATGTAACTCTGTGAGATGAATTAACAGAACACAGAGCAGTTTCTCACAAAGCTTCTTTCCAGTTTTGAACGGAAGATATTTCCTTTTTCACCATAGCCCTCTATGGGCTTCCAAATATCCCTTTGCCAATTCCACAAGAACAGCCTTAGCGAAAGGCTTCTTGAAGGGAAAGATGTAACTCTGTGAGATGAATTAACAGAACACAGAGCAGTTTCTCACAAAGCTTCTTTCCAGTTTTGAACGGAAGATATTTCCTTTTTCACCATAGCCCTCTATGGGCTTCCGAATATCCCTTTGCCAATTCCACAAGAACAGCCTTAGCGAAAGGCTTCTTGAAGGGAAAGATGTAACTCTGTGAGATGAATTAACAGAACACAGAGCAGTTTCTCAGAAAGCTTCTTACCAGTTTTCAACGGAAGATATTTCCTTTTTCACCATAGCCCTCTATGGGCTTCCAAATATCGCTTTGCCAATTCCACAAGAACAGCCTTAGCGAAAGGCTTCTTGAAGGGAAAGATGTAACTCTGTGAGATGAATGAACAGAACACAGAGCAGTTTCTCAGAAAGCTTCTTTCCAGTTTTGAACGGAAGATATTTCCTTTTTCACCATAGCCCTCTATGGGCTTCCAAATATCCCTTTGCCAATTCCACAAGAACAGCCTTAGCGAAAGGCTTCTTGAAGGGAAAGATGTAACTCTGTGAGATGAATTAACAGAACACAGAGCAGTTTCTCAGAAAGCTTCTTTCCAGTTTTGAACGGAAGATATTTCCTTTTTCACGGTAGCCCTCTATGGGCTTCCAAATATCCCTTTGCCAATTCCACAAGAACAGCCTTAGCGAAAGGCTTCTTGAAGGGAATGATGTAACTCTGTGAGATGAATTAACAGAACACAGAGCAGTTTCTCAGAAAGCTTCTTTCCAGTTTTGAACGGAAGATATTTCCTTTTTCACCATAGCCCTCTATGGGCTTCCAAATATCCCTTTGCCAATTCCACAAGAACAGCCTTAGCGAAAGGCTTCTTGAAGGGAAAGATGTAACTCTGTGAGATGAATTAACAGAACACAGAGCAGTTTCTCAGAAAGCTTCTTTCCAGTTTTGAACGGAAGATATTTCCTTTTTCACCATAGCCCTCTATGGGCTTCCAAATATCCCTTTGCCAATTCCACAAGAACAGCCTTAGCGAAAGGCTTCTTGAAGGGAAAGATGTAACTCTGTGAGATGAATTAACAGAACACAGAGCAGTTTCTCAGAAAGCTTCTTTCCAGTTTTGAACGGAAGATATTTCCTTTTTCACCATAGCCCTCTATGGGCTTCCAAATATCCCTTTGCCAATTCCACAAGAACAGCCTTAGCGAAAGGCTTCTTGAAGGGAAAGATGTAACTCTGTGAGATGAATTAACAGAACACAGAGCAGTTTCTCAGAAAGCTTCTTTCCAGTTTTGAACGGAAGATATTTCCTTTTTCACCATAGCCCTCTATGGGCTTCCAAATATCCCTTTGCCAATTCCACAAGAACAGCCTTAGCGAAAGGCTTCTTGAAGGGAAAGATGTAACTCTGTGAGATGAATTAACAGAACACAGAGCAGTTTCTCAGAAAGCTTCTTTCCAGTTTTGAACGGAAGATATTTCCTTTTTCACCGTAGCCCTCTATGGGCTTCCAAATATCCCTTTGCCAATTCCACAAGAACAGCCTTAGCGAAAGGCTTCTTGAAGGGAAAGATGTAACTCTGTGAGATGAATTAACAGAACACAGAGCAGTTTCTCAGAAAGCTTCTTTCCAGTTTTGAACGGAAGATATTTCCTTTTTCACCATAGCCCTCTATGGGCTTCCAAATATCCCTTTGCCAATTCCACAAGAACAGCCTTAGCGAAAGGCTTCTTGAAGGGAAAGATGTAACTCTGTGAGATGAATTAACAGAACACAGAGCAGTTTCTCAGAAAGCTTCTTTCCAGTTTTGAACGGAAGATATTTCCTTTTTCACCATAGCCCTCTATGGGCTTCCAAATATCCCTTTGCCAATTCCACAAGAACAGCCTTAGCGAAAGGCTTCTTGAAGGGAAAGATGTAACTCTGTGAGATGAATTAACACAACACAGAGCAGTTTCTCAGAAAGCTTCTTTCCAGTTTTGAACGGAAGATATTTCCTTTATCACCATAGCCCTCTATGGGCTTCCAAATATCCCTTTGCCAATTCCACAAGAACAGCCTTAGCGAAAGGCTTCTTGAAGGGAAACATGTAACTCTGTGAGATGAATTAACAGAACACAGAGCAGTTTCTCAGAAAGCTTCTTTCCAGTTTTGAACGGAAGATATGTCCTTTTTCACCATAGCCCTCTATGGGCTTCCAAATATCCCTTTGCCAATTCCACAAGAACAGCCTTAGCGAAAGGCTTCTTGAAGGGAAAGATGTAACTCTGTGAGATGAATTAACAGAACACAGAGCAGTTTCTCAGAAAGCTTCTTTCCAGTTTTGAACGGAAGATATTTCCTTTTTCACCATAGCCCTCTATGGGCTTCCAAATATCCCTTTGCCAATTCCACAAGACCAGCCTTAGCGAAAGGCTTCTTGAAGGGAAAGATGTAACTCGGTGAGATGAATTAACAGAACACAGAGCAGTTTCTCAGAAAGCTTCTTTCCAGTTTTGAACGGAAGGTATTTCCTTTTTCACCATAGCCCTCCATGGGTTTCCAAATATCCCCTTGCCAACTCCCCAAGAACAGCCTTAGCGAAAGGCTTCTTGAAGGGAAAGATGTAACTCTGTGAGATGAATTAACAGAACACAGAGCAGTTTCTCAGAAAGCTTCTTTCCAGTTTTGAACGGAAGATATTTCCTTTTTCACCATAGCCCTCTATGGGCTTCCAAATATCCCTTTGCCAATTCCACAAGAACAGCCTTAGCGAAAGGCTTCTTGAAGGGAAAGATGTAACTCTGTGAGATGAATTAACAGAACACAGAGCAGTTTCTCAGAAAGCTTCTTTCCAGTTTTGAACTGAAGATATTTCCTTTTTCACCATAGCGCTCTATGGGCTTCCAAATATCCCTTTGCCAATTCCACAAGAACAGCCTTAGCGAAAGGTTTCTTGAAGGGAAAGATGTAACTCTGTGAGATGAATTAACAGAACACAGAGCAGTTTCTCAGAAAGCTTCTTTCCAGTTTTGAACGGAAGATATTTCCTTTTTCACCATAGCCCTCTAGGGGCTTCCAAATATCCCTTTGCCAATTCCACAAGAACAGCCTTAGCGAAAGGCTTCTTGAAGGGAAAGATGTAACTCTGTGAGATG
The DNA here is from genome assembly GCF_047675955.1 of Chlorocebus sabaeus. Taxonomy (NCBI): domain Eukaryota; kingdom Metazoa; phylum Chordata; class Mammalia; order Primates; family Cercopithecidae; genus Chlorocebus; species Chlorocebus sabaeus. Next base: position 73,920 of record NW_027327752.1, on the reverse strand, counting down.
AATTAACAGAACACAGAGCAGTTTCTCAGAAAGCTTCTTTCCAGTTTTGAACGGAAGATATTTCCTTTTTCACCTTAGCCCTCTACGGGCTTCCAAATATACCTTTGCCAATTCCACAAGAACAGCCTAAGCGAAAGGCTCCTTGAAGGGAAAGATGTAACTCTGTGAGATGAATTAACAGAACACAGAGCAGATTCTCAGAAAGCTTCTTTCCAGTTTTGAACGGAAGATATTTCCTTTTTCACCATAGCCCTCTTTGGGCTTCCAAATATCCCTTTGCCAATTCCACAAGAACAGCTTTAGCGAAAGGCTTCTTGAAGGGAAAGATGTAACTCTGTGAGATGAATTAACAGAACACAGAGCAGTTTCTCAGAAAGCTTCTTTCCAGTTTTGAACGGAAGATATTTCCTTTTGCACCATAGCCCTCTATGGGCTTCCACATATCCCTTTGCCAATTCCACAAGAACAGCCTTAGCGAAAGGCTTCTTGAAGGGAAAGATGTAACTCTGTGAGATGAATTAACAGAACACCGAGCAGTTTCTCAGAAAGCTTCTTTCCAGTTTTGAACGGAAGGTATTTCCTTTTTCACCGTAGCCCTCTATGGGCTTCCAATATCCCTTTGCCAATTCCCCAAGAACAGCCTTAGCGAAAGGTTTCTTGAAGGGAAAGATGAAACTCTGTGAGATGAATTAACAGAACACAGAGCAGTTTCTCAGAAAGCTTCTTTCCACTTTTGAACGGAAGATATTTCCTTTTTCACCATAGCCCTCTATGGGCTTCCAAATATCCCTTTGCCAATTCCACAAGAACAGCCTTAGCGAAAGGCTTCTTGAAGGAAATATGTAACTCTGCGAGATGAATTAACAGAACACAGAGCAGTTTCTCAGAAAGCTTCTTTCCAGTTTTGAACGGAAGATATTTCCTTTTTCACCATAGCCCTCTATGGGCTTCCAAATATCCCTTTGCCAATTCCACAAGAACAGCCTTAGCGAAAGGCTTCTTGAAGGGAAAGATGTAACACTGTGAGATGAATTAACAGAACACACAGCAGTTTCTCAGAAAGCTTCTTTCCAGTTTTGGAAGGAAGATATTTCCTTTTTCACCATAGCCCTCTATGGGCTTCCAAATATCCCTTTGCCAATTCCACAAGAACAGCCTTAGCGAAAGGCTTCTTGAAGGGAAAGATGTAACTCTGTGAGATGAATTAACAGAACACAGAGCAGTTTCTCAGAAAGCTTCTTTCCAGTTTTGAACGGAAGATATTTCCTTTTTCACCATAGCCCTCTATGGGCTTCCAAATATCCCTTTGCCAATTCCACAAGAACAGCCTTAGCGAAAGGCTTCTTGAAGGGAAAGATGTAACTCTGTGAGATGAATTAACAGAACACAGAGCAGTTTCTCAGAAAGCTTCTTTCCAGTTTTGAACTGAAGATATTTCCTTTTTCACCATAGCGCTCTATGGGCTTCCAAATATCCCTTTGCCAATTCCACAAGAACAGCCTTAGCGAAAGGTTTCTTGAAGGGAAAGATGTAACTCTGTGAGATGAATTAACAGAACACAGAGCAGTTTCTCAGAAAGCTTCTTTCCAGTTTTGAACGGAAGATATTTCCTTTTTCACCATAGCCCTCTAGGGGCTTCCAAATATCCCTTTGCCAATTCCACAAGAACAGCCTTAGCGAAAGGCTTCTTGAAGGGAAAGATGTAACTCTGTGAGATGAATTAACAGAACACAGAGCAGTTTCTCAGAAAGCTTCTTTCCAGTTTTGAACGGAAGATATTTCCTTTTTCACCTTAGCCCTCTACGGGCTTCCAAATATACCTTTGCCAATTCCACAAGAACAGCCTAAGCGAAAGGCTCCTTGAAGGGAAAGATGTAACTCTGTGAGATGAATTAACAGAACACAGAGCAGATTCTCAGAAAGCTTCTTTCCAGTTTTGAACGGAAGATATTTCCTTTTTCACCATAGCCCTCTTTGGGCTTCCAAATATCCCTTTGCCAATTCCACAAGAACAGCTTTAGCGAAAGGCTTCTTGAAGGGAAAGATGTAACTCTGTGAGATGAATTAACAGAACACAGAGCAGTTTCTCAGAAAGCTTCTTTCCAGTTTTGAACGGAAGATATTTCCTTTTGCACCATAGCCCTCTATGGGCTTCCACATATCCCTTTGCCAATTCCACAAGAACAGCCTTAGCGAAAGGCTTCTTGAAGGGAAAGATGTAACTCTGTGAGATGAATTAACAGAACACCGAGCAGTTTCTCAGAAAGCTTCTTTCCAGTTTTGAACGGAAGGTATTTCCTTTTTCACCGTAGCCCTCTATGGGCTTCCAATATCCCTTTGCCAATTCCCCAAGAACAGCCTTAGCGAAAGGTTTCTTGAAGGGAAAGATGAAACTCTGTGAGATGAATTAACAGAACACAGAGCAGTTTCTCAGAAAGCTTCTTTCCACTTTTGAACGGAAGATATTTCCTTTTTCACCATAGCCCTCTATGGGCTTCCAAATATCCCTTTGCCAATTCCACAAGAACAGACTTAGCGAAAGGCTTCTTGAAGGAAATATGTAACTCTGCGAGATGAATTAACAGAACACAGAGCAGTTTCTCAGAAAGCTTCTTTCCAGTTTTGAACGGAAGATATTTCCTTTTTCACCATAGCCCTCTATGGGCTTCCAAATATCCCTTTGCCAATTCCACAAGAACAGCCTTAGCGAAAGGCTTCTTGAAGGGAAAGATGTAACACTGTGAGATGAATTAACAGAACACACAGCAGTTTCTCAGAAAGCTTCTTTCCAGTTTTGGAAGGAAGATATTTCCTTTTTCACCATAGCCCTCTATGGGCTTCCAAATATCCCTTTGCCAATTCCACAAGAACAGCCTTAGCGAAAGGCTTCTTGAAGGGAAAGATGTAACTCTGTGAGATGAATTAACAGAACACAGAGCAGTTTCTCAGAAAGCTTCTTTTCAGTTTTGAACGGAAGATATTTTCTTTTTCACCATAGCCCACTATGGGCTTCCAAATATCCCTTTGCCAATTCCACAAGAACAGCCTTAGCGAAAGGCTTCTTGAAGGGAAAGATGTAACTCTGTGAGATGAATTAACAGAACACAGAGCAGTTTCTCAGAAAGCTTCTTTCCAGTTTTGAACGGAAGATATTTCCTTTTTCACCATAGACCTCTATGGGCTTCCAAATATCCCTTTGCCAATTCCACAAGAACAGCCTTAGCGAAAGGCTTCTTGAAGGGAAAGATGTAACTCTGTGAGATAAATTAACAGAACACAGAGCAGTTTCTCACAATGCTTCTTTCCAGTTTTGAAGGGAAGATATTTCCTTTTTCACCATAGCCCTCTATTTGCTTCCAAATATCCCTTTGCAAACTCCACAAGAACAGCCTTAGCGAAAGGCTTCTTGAAGCGAAAGATGTAACTCTGTGAGATGAATTAACAGAACACAGAGCAGTTTCTCAGAAAGCTTCTTTCCAGTTTTGAACGGAAGACATTTTCTTTTTCACCATAGCCCTCTATGGGCTTCCAAATATCCCTTTGCCAATTCCACAAGAACAGCCTTAGCGAAAGGCTTCTTGAAGGGAAAGATGTAACTCTGTGAGATGAATTAACAGAACACAGAGCAGTTTCTCAGAAAGCTTCTTTCCAGTTTTGAACGGAAGATATTTCCTTTTTCACCATAGCCCTCTATGGGCTTCCAAATATCCCTTTGCCAATTCCACAAGAACAGCCTTAGCGAAAGGCTTCTTGAAGGGAAAGATGTAACTCTGTGAGATGAATTAACAGAACACAGAGCAGTTTCTCAGAAAGCTTCTTTCCAGTTTTGAACGGAAGATATTTCCTTTTTCACCATAGCCCTCTATGGGCTTCCAAATATCCCTTTGCCAATTCCACAAGAACAGCCTTAGCGAAAGGCTTCTTGAAGGGAAAGATGTAACTCTGTGAGATGAATTAACAGAACACAGAGCAGTTTCTCAGAAATCTTCTTTCCAGTTTTGAACGGAAGATACTTTCTTTTTCACCATAGCCCTCTATGGGCTTCCAAATATCCCTTTGCCAATTCCACAAGAACAGCCTTAGCGAAAGGCTTCTTGAAGGGAAAGATGTAACTCTGTGAGATGAATTAACAGAACACAGAGCAGTTTCTCAGAAAGCTTCTTTTCAGTTTTGAACGGAAGATATTTCCTTTTTCACCATAGCCCTCTATGGGCTTCCAAATATCCCTTTGCCAATTCCACAAGAACAGCCTTAGCGAAAGGCTGCTTGAAGGGAAAGATGTAACTCTGTGAGATGAATTAACAGAACACAGAGCAGTTTCTCAGAAAGCTTCTTTCCAGTATTGAAGGGAAGATATTTCCTTTTTCACCAGAGCCCTCTATGGGCTTCCAAATATCCCTTTTCCAATTCCACAAGAACAGCCTTAGCCAAAGGCTTCTTGAAGGGAAAGATGTAACTCTGTGAGATGAATTTAAAGAACACAGAGCAGTTTCTCAGAAAGCTTCTTTCCAGTTTTGAACGGAAGATATTTCCTTTTTCACCATAGCCCTCTATGGGCTTCCAAATATCCCTTTGCCAATTCCACAAGAACAGCCTTAGCGAAAGGCTTCTTGAAGGGAAAGATGTAACTCTGTGAGATGAATTAACAGAACACAGAGCAGTTTCTCAGAAAGCTTCTTTCCAGTTTTGAACGGAAGATATTTTCTTTTTCACCATAGCCCTCTATGGGCTTCCAAATATCCCTTTGCCAATTCCACAAGAACAGCTTAGCAAAAGGCTTCTTGAAGGGAAAGATGTAACTCTGTGAGATGAATTAACAGAACACAGAGCAGTTTCTCACAAAGCTTCTTTCCAGTTTTGAACGGAAGATATTTCCTTTTTCACCATAGCCCTCTATGGGCTTCCAAATATCCCTTTGCCAATTCCAGAAGAACAGCCTTAGCGAAAGGCTTCTTGAAGGGAAAGATGTAACTCTGTGAGATGAATTAACAGAACACAGAGCAGTTTCTCAGAAAGCTTCTTTCCAGTTTTGAACGGCAGATATTTCCTTTTTCACCATAGACCTCTATGGGCTTCCAAATATCCCTTTGCCAATTCCACAAGAACAGCCTTAGCGAAAGGCTTCTTGAAGGGAAAGATGTAACTCTGTGAGATAAATTAACAGAACACAGAGCAGTTTCTCAGAAAACTTCTTTCCAGTTTTGAACGGAAGATATTTCCTTTTTCACCATAGCCCTCTATTTGCTTCCAAATATCCCTTTGCAAACTCCACAAGAACAGCCTTAGCGAAAGGCTTCTTGAAGGGAAAGATGTAACTCTGTGAGATGAATTAACAGAACACAGAGCAGTTTCTCAGAAAGCTTCTTTCCAGTTTTGAACGGTAGATATTTCCTTTTTCACCATAGCCCTCTATGGGCTTCCGAATATCCCTTTGCCAATTCCACAAGAACAGCCTTAGCGAAAGGCTTCTTGAAGGGAAAGATATAACTCTGTGAGATGAATTAACAGAACACAGAGCAGTTTCTCAGAAAGATTCTTTCCAGTTTTCAACGGAAGATATTTCCTTTTTCACCATAGGCCTCTATGGGCTTCCAAATATCCCTTTGCCAATTCCACAAGAACAGCCTTTGCGAAAGGCTTCTTGAAGGGAAAGATGTAACTCTGTGAGATGAATTAACAGAACACAGAGCAGTTTCTCAGAAAGCTTCTTTCCAGTTTTGAACGGAAGATATTTCCTTTTTCACCTTAGCCCTCTATGGGCTTCCAAATATCCCTTTGCCAATTCCACAAGAGCAGCCTTAGCGAAAGGCTCCTTGAAGGGAAAGATGTAACTCTGTGAGATGAATTAACAGAACACAGAGCAGTTTCTCAGAAAGCTTCTTTCCAGTTTTGAACGGAAGATATTTCCTTTTTCACCATAGCCCTCTATGGGCTTCCAAATATCCCTTTGCCAATTCCACAAGAACAGCCTTTGCGAAAGGCTTCTTGAAGGGAAAGATGTAACTCTGTGAGGTGAATTAACAGAACACAGAGCAGTTTCTCAGAAAGCTTCTTTCCAGTTTTGAACGGAAGATATTTCCTTTTTCACCATAGCCCTCTATGGGCTTCCAAATATCCCTTTGCCAATTCCACAAGAACAGCCTTAGCGAAACGCTTCTTGAAGGGAAAGATGTAACTCTGTGTGATGAATTAACAGAACACAAAGCAGTTTCTCAGAAAGCTTCTTTCCAGTTTTGAACGGAAGATATTTCCTTTTTCACCATAGCCCTCTATGGGCTTCCAAATATCCCTTTGCCAATTCCACAAGAACAGCCTTAGCGAAAGGCTTCTTGAAGGGAAAGATGTAACTCTGTGAGACGAATTAACAGAACACAGAGCAGTTTCTCAGAAAGCTTCTTTCCAGTTTTGAACGGAAGATATTTCCTTTTTCACCATAGCCCTCTTTGGGCTTCCAAATATCCCTTTGCCAATTCCACAAGAACAGCTTTAGCGAAAGGCTTCTTGAAGGGAAAGATGTAACTCTGTGAGATGAATTAACAGAACACAGAGCAGTTTCTCAGAAAGCTTCTTTCCAGTTTTGAACGGAAGATATTTCCTTTTTCACCATAGCCCTCTAAGGGCTTCCACATATCCCTTTGCCAATTCCACAAGAACAGCCTTAGCGAAAGGCTTCTTGAAGGGAAAGATGTAACTCTGTGAGATGAATTAACAGAACACCGAGCAGTTTCTCAGAAAGTTTCTTTCCAGTTTGGAACGGAAGGTATTTCCTTTTTCACCGTAGCCCTCTATGGGCTTCCAATATCCCTTTGCCAATTCCCCAAGAACAGCCTTAGCGAAAGGTTTCTTGAAGGGAAAGATGAAACTCTGTGAGATGAATTAACAGAACACAGAGCAGTTTCTCAGAAAGCTTCTTTCCACTTTTGAACGGAAGATATTTCCTTTTTCACCATAGCCCTCCATGGGCTTCCAAATATCCCTTTGCCAATTCCACAAGAACAGCCTTAGCGAAAGGCTAATTGAAGGGAAAGTTGTAACTCTGTGAGATGAATTAACAGAACACAGAGCAGTTTCTCAGAAAGCTTCTTGCCAGTTTTGAACGGAACATATTTCCTTTTTCACCATAGCCCTCTATAGGCTTCCAAATATCCCTTTGCCAATTCCACAAGAACAGCCTTAGGGAAAGACTTCTTGAAGGGAAAGATGTAACTCTGTGAGATGAATTAACACAACACAGAGCAGTTTCTCAGAAAGCTTCTTTCCAGTTTTGAACGGAAGATATTTCCTTTTTCACCATAGCCCTCTATGGGCTTCCAAATATCCCTTTGCCAATTCCACAAGAACAGCCTTAGCGAAAGGCTTCTTGAAGGGAAACATGTAACTCTGTGAGATGAATTAACAGAACACAGAGCAGTTTCTCAGAAAGCTTCTTTCCAGTTTTGAACGGAAGATATGTCCTTTTTCACCATAGCCCTCTATGGGCTTCCAAATATCCCTTTGCCAATTCCACAAGAACAGCCTTAGCGAAAGGCTTCTTGAAGGGAAAGATGTAACTCTGTGAGATGAATTAACAGAACACAGAGCAGTTTCTCAGAAAGCTTCTTTCCAGTTTTGAACGGAAGATATTTCCTTTTTCACCATAGCCCTCTATGGGCTTCCAAATATCCCTTTGCCAATTCCACAAGACCAGCCTTAGCGAAAGGCTTCTTGAAGGGAAAGATGTAACTCGGTGAGATGAATTAACAGAACACAAAGCAGTTTCTCAGAAAGCTTCTTTCCAGTTTTGAACGGAAGGTATTTCCTTTTTCACCATAGCCCTCCATGGGTTTCCAAATATCCCCTTGCCAACTCCCCAAGAACAGCCTTAGCGAAAGGCTTCTTGAAGGGAAAGATGTAACTCTGTGAGATGAATTAACAGAACACAGAGCAGTTTCTCAGAAAGCTTCTTTCCAGTTTTGAACGGAAGATATTTCCTTTTTCACCATAGCCCTCTATGGGCTTCCAAATATCCCTTTGCCAATTCCACAAGAACAGCCTTAGCGAAAGGCTTCTTGAAGGGAAAGATGTAACTCTGTGAGATGAATTAACAGAACACAGAGCAGTTTCTCAGAAAGCTTCTTTCCAGTTTTGAACTGAAGATATTTCCTTTTTCACCATAGCGCTCTATGGGCTTCCAAATATCCCTTTGCCAATTCCACAAGAACAGCCTTAGCGAAAGGTTTCTTGAAGGGAAAGATGTAACTCTGTGAGATGAATTAACAGAACACAGAGCAGTTTCTCAGAAAGCTTCTTTCCAGTTTTGAACGGAAGATATTTCCTTTTTCACCATAGCCCTCTAGGGGCTTCCAAATATCCCTTTGCCAATTCCACAAGAACAGCCTTAGCGAAAGGCTTCTTGAAGGGAAAGATGTAACTCTGTGAGATGAATTAACAGAACACAGAGCAGTTTCTCAGAAAGCTTCTTTCCAGTTTTGAACGGAAGATATTTCCTTTTTCACCTTAGCCCTCTATGGGCTTCCAAATATACCTTTGCCAATTCCACAAGAACAGCCTAAGCGAAAGGCTCCTTGAAGGGAAAGATGTAACTCTGTGAGATGAATTAACAGAACACAGAGCAGATTCTCAGAAAGCTTCTTTCCAGTTTTGAACGGAAGATATTTCCTTTTTCACCATAGCCCTCTTTGGGCTTCCAAATATCCCTTTGCCAATTCCACAAGAACAGCTTTAGCGAAAGGCTTCTTGAAGGGAAAGATGTAACTCTGTGAGATGAATTAACAGAACACAGAGCAGTTTCTCAGAAAGCTTCTTTCCAGTTTTGAACGGAAGATATTTCCTTTTGCCCCATAGCCCTCTATGGGCTTCCACATATCCCTTTGCCAATTCCACAAGAACAGCCTTAGCGAAAGGCTTCTTGAAGGGAAAGATGTAACTCTGTGAGATGAATTAACAGAACACCGAGCAGTTTCTCAGAAAGCTTCTTTCCAGTTTTGAACGGAAGGTATTTCCTTTTTCACCGTAGCCCTCTATGGGCTTCCAATATCCCTTTGCCAATTCCCCAAGAACAGCCTTAGCGAAAGGTTTCTTGAAGGGAAAGATGAAACTCTGTGAGATGAATTAACAGAACACAGAGCAGTTTCTCAGAAAGCTTCTTTCCACTTTTGAACGGAAGATATTTCCTTTTTCACCATAGCCCTCCATGGGCTTCCAAATATCCCTTTGCCAATTCCACAAGAACAGCCTTAGCGAAAGGCTAATTGAAGGGAAAGTTGTAACTCTGTGAGATGAATTAACAGAACACAGAGCAGTTTCTCAGAAAGCTTCTTGCCAGTTTTGAACGGAACATATTTCCTTTTTCACCATAGCCCTCTATAGGCTTCCAAATATCCCTTTGCCAATTCCACAAGAACAGCCTTAGGGAAAGACTTCTTGAAGGGAAAGATGTAACTCTGTGAGATGAATTAACACAACACAGAGCAGTTTCTCAGAAAGCTTCTTTCCAGTTTTGAACGGAAGATATTTCCTTTTTCACCATAGCCCTCTATGGGCTTCCAAATATCCCTTTGCCAATTCCACAAGAACAGCCTTAGCGAAAGGCTTCTTGAAGGGAAAAATGTAACTCTGTGAGATGAATTAACAGAACACAGAGCAGTTTCTCAGAAAGCTTCTTTCCAGTTTTGAACGGAAGATATTTCCTTTTACACCATAGCCCTCTATGGGCTTCCAAATATCCCTTTGCCAATTCCACAAGAACAGCCTTAGCGAAAGGCTTCTTGAAGGGAAAGATGTAACTCTGTGAGATGAATTAACAGAAGACAGAGCAGTTTCTCAGAAAGCTTCTTTCCAGTTTTGAACGGAAGATATTTCCTTTTTCACCATAGCCCTCTATGGGCTTCCAAATATCCCTTTGCCAATTCCACAAGAACAGCCTTAGCGAAAGGCTTCTTGAAGGGAAAGATGTAACTCTGTGAGATGAATTAACAGAACACAGAGCAGTTTCTCAGAAAGCTTCTTTCCAGTTTTGAACGGAAGATATTTCCTTTTCACCTTAGCCCTCTATGGGCTTCCAAATATACCTTTGCCAATTCCACAAGAACAGCCATAGCGAAAGGCTCCTTGAAGGGAAAGATGTAACTCTGTGTGAAGAATTAACAGAACACAAAGCAGTTTCTCAGAAAGCTTCTTTCCAGTTTTGAACGGAAGATATTTCCTTTTTCACCATAGCCCTCTATGGGCTTCCAAATATCCCTTTGCCAATTCCACAAGAACAGCCTTAGCGAAAGGCTTCTTGAAGGGAAAGATGTAACTCTGTGAGATGAATTAACAGAACGCAGAGCAGTTTCTCAGGAAGCTTCTTTCCAGTTTTGAACGGAAGATATTTCCTTTTTCACCATAGCCCTCTATGGGCTTCCAAATATCCCTTTTCCAATTCCACAAGAACAGCCTTAGCGAAAGGCTTCTTGAAGGGAAAGATGTAACTCTGTGAGATGAATTAACAGAACACAGAGGAGTTTCTCAGAAAGCTTCTTTCCAGTTTTGAACGGAAGATATTTCCTTTTTCACCATAGCCCTCTATGGGCTTCCAAATATCCCTTTGCCAATTCCACAAGAACAGCCTTAGCGAAAGGCTTCTTGAAGGGAAAGATGTAACTCTGTGAGATGAATTAACAGAACACAGAGCAGTTTCTCAGAAAGCTTCTTTCCAGTTTTGAACGGAAGATATTTACTTTTTCACCATAGCCCTCTATGGGCTTCCAAATATCCCTTTGCCAATTCCACAAGAACAGCCTTAGCGAAAGGCTTCTTGAAGGGAAAGATGTAACTCTGTGAGATGAATTAACAGAACACAGAGCAGTTTCTCAGAAAGCTTCTTTCCAGTTTTGAACGGAAGATATTTCCTTTTTCACCATAGCCCTCTACGGGCTTCCGAATATCCCTTTGCCAATTCCACAAGAACAGCCTTAGCGAAAGGCTTCTTGAAGGGAAAGATGTAACTCTGTGTGATGAATTTACAGAACACAAAGCAGTTTCTCAGAAAGCTTCTTTCCAGTTTTGAAAGGAAGATATTTCCTTTTTCACCATAGCCCTCTATGGGCTTCCAAATATCCCTTTGCCAATTCCACAAGAACAGCCTTAGCGAAAGGCTTCTTGAAGGGAAAGATGTAACTCTGTGAGACGAATTAACAGAACACAGAGCAGTTTCTCAGAAAGCTTCTTTCCAGTTTTGAACGGAAGACATTTCCTTTTTCACCATAGCCTTCTATGGGCTTCCAAATATCCCTTTGCCAATTCCACAAGAACAGCCTTAGCGAAAGGCTTCTTGAAGGGAAAGATGTAACTCTGTGAGATGAATTAACAGAACACAGAGCAGTTTCTCAGAAAGCTTCTTTCCAGTTTTGAACGGAAGATATTTCCTTTTTCACCATAGCCCTCTATGGGATTCCAAATATCCCTTTGCCAATTCCACAAGAACAGCCTTAGAGAAAGGCTTCTTGAAGGGAAAGATGTAACTGTGTGAGATGAATTAACAGAACACAGAGCAGTTTCTCAGAAAGCTTCTTTCCAGTTTTGAACGGAAGATATTTCCTTTTTCACCATAGCCCTCTATGGGCTTCCAAATATCCCTTTGCCAATTCCACAAGAACAGCCTTAGCGAAAGGCTTCTTGAAGGGAAAGATGTATCTCTGTGAGATGAATTAACAGAACACAGAGCAGTTTCTCAGAAAGCTTCTTTCCAGTTTTGAACGGAAGATATTTCCTTTTTCACCATAGGCCTCTATGGGCTTCCAAATATCCCTTTGCCAATTCCACAAGAACAGCCTTTGCGAAAGGCTTCTTGAAGGGAAAGATGTAACTCTGTGAGATGAATTAACACAACACAGAGAAGTTTCTCAGAAACCTTCTTTCCAGTTTTGAACGGAAGATATTTCCTTTTTCACCATAGCCCTCTATGGGCTTCCAAATATCCCTTTGCCAATTCCACAAGAACAGCCTTAGCGAAAGGCTTCTTGAAGGGAAAGATGTAACTCTGTGTGATGAATTAACAGAACACAAAGCAGTTTCTCAGAAAGCTTCTTTCCAGTTTTGAACGGAAGATATTTCCTTTTTCACCATAGCCCTCTATGGGCTTCCAAATATCCCTTTGCCAATTCCACAAGAACAGCCTTAGCGAAAGGCTTCTTGAAGGGAAAGATGTAACTCTGTGAGACGAATTAACAGAACACAGAGCAGTTTCTCAGAAAGCTTCTTTCCAGTTTTGAACGGAAGACATTTCCTTTTTCACCATAGCCTTCTATGGGCTTCCAAATATCCCTTTGCCAATTCCACAAGAACAGCCTTAGCGAAAGGCTTCTTGAAGGGAAAGATGTAACTCTGTGAGATGAATTAACAGAACACAGAGCAGTTTCTCAGAAAGCTTCTTTCCAGTTTTGAACGGAAGATATTTCCTTTTTCACCATAGCCCTCTATGGGATTCCAAATATCCCTTTGCCAATTCCACAAGAACAGCCTTAGAGAAAGGCTTCTTGAAGGGAAAGATGTAACTGTGTGAGATGAATTAACAGAACACAGAGCAGTTTCTCAGAAAGCTTCTTTCCAGTTTTGAACGGAAGATATTTACTTTTTCACCATAGCCCTCTATGGGCTTCCAAATATCCCTTTGCCAATTCCACAAGAACAGCCTTGGCGAAAGGCTTCTTGAAGGGAAAGATGTAACTCTGTGAGATGAATTAACAGAACACAGAGCAGTTTCTCAGAAAGCTTCTTTCCAGTTTTGAACGGAAGATATTTCCTTTTTCACCATAGCCCTCTATGGGCTTCCGAATATCCCTTTGCCAATTCCACAAGAACAGCCTTAGCGAAAGGCTTCTTGAAGGGAAAGATGTAACTCTGTGAGATGAATTAACAGAACACAGAGCAGTTTCTCAGAAAGCTTCTTTCCACTTTTCAACGGAAGATATTTCCTTTTTCACCATAGGCCTCTATGGGCTTCCAAATATCCCTTTGCCAATTCCACAAGAACAGCCTTTGCGAAAGGCTTCTTGAAGGGAAAGATGTAACTCTGTGAGATGAATTAACAGAACACAGAGCAGTTTCTCAGAAAGCTTCTTTCCAGTTTTGAACGGAAGATATTTCCTTTTTCACCTTAGCCCTCTATGGGCTTCCAAATATCACTTTGCCAATTCCACAAGAGCAGCCTTAGCGAAAGGCTCCTTGAAGGGAAAGATGTAACTCTGTGAGATGAATTAACAGAACACAGAGCAGTTTCTCAGAAAGCTTCTTTCCAGTTTTGAACGGAAGATATTTCCTTTTTCACCTTAGCCCTCTATGGGCTTCCAAATATCCCTTTGCCAATTCCACAAGAGCAGCCTTAGCGAAAGGCTCCTTGAAGGGAAAGATGTAACTCTGTGAGATGAATTAACAGAACACAGAGCAGTTTCTCAGAAAGCTTCTTTCCAGTTTTGAACGGAAGATATTTCCTTTTTCACCATAGCCCTCTATGGGCTTCCAAATATCCCTTTGCCAATTCCACAAGAACAGCCTTAGCGAAAGGCTTCTTGAAGGGAAAGATGTAACTCTGTGAGATGAATTAACAGAACACAGAGAAGTTTCTCAGAAAGCTTCTTTCCAGTTTTGAACGGAAGATATTTCCTTTTTCACCATAGCCCTCTATGGGCTTCCAAATATCCCTTTGCCAATTCCACAAGAACAGCCTTAGCGAAAGGCTTCTTGAAGGGAAAGATGTAACTCTGTGTGATGAATTAACAGAACACAAAGCAGTTTCTCAGAAAGCTTCTTTCCAGTTTTGAACGGAAGATATTTCCTTTTTCACCATAGCCCTCTATGGGCTTCCAAATATCCCTTTGCCAATTCCACAAGAACAGCCTTAGCGAAAGGCTTCTTGAAGGGAAAGATGTAACTCTGTGAGACGAATTAACAGAACACAGAGCAGTTTCTCAGAAAGCTTCTTTCCAGTTTTGAACGGAAGACATTTCCTTTTTCACCATAGCCTTCTATGGGCTTCCAAATATCCCTTTGCCAATTCCACAAGAACAGCCTTAGCGAAAGGCTTCTTGAAGGGAAAGATGTAACTCTGTGAGATGAATTAACAGAACACAGAGCAGTTTCTCAGAAAGCTTCTTTCCAGTTTTGAACGGAAGATATTTCCTTTTTCACCATAGCCCTCTATGGGATTCCAAATATCCCTTTGCCAATTCCACGAGAACAGCCTTAGAGAAAGGCTTCTTGAAGGGAAAGATGTAACTCTGTGAGATGAATTAACAGAACACAGAGCAGTTTCTCAGAAAGCTTCTTTCCAGTTTTGAACGGAAGATATTTCCTTTTTCACCATAGCCCTCTATGGGCTTCCAAATATCCCTTTGCCAATTCCACAAGAACAGCCTTAGCGAAAGGCTTCTTGAAGGGAAAGATGTAACTCTGTGAGATGAATTAACAGAACACAGAGCAGTTTCTCAGAAAGCTTCTTTCCAGTTTTGAACGGAAGATATTTCCTTTTTCACCATAGCCCTCTATGGGCTTCCGAATATCCCTTTGCCAATTCCACAAGAACAGCCTTAGCGAAAGGCTTCTTGAAGAGAAAGATGTAACTCTGTGAGATGAATTAACAGAACACAGAGCAGTTTCTCAGAAAGCTTCTTTCCAGTTTTGAACGGAAGATATTTCCTTTTTCACCATAGCCTTCTATGGGCTTCCAAATATCCCTTTGCCAATTCCACAAGAACAGCCTTAGCGAAAGGCTTCTTGAAGGGAAAGATGTAACTCTGTGAGATGAATTAACAGAACACAGAGCAGTTTCTCAGAAAGCTTCTTTCCAGTTTTGAACGGAAGATATTTCCTTTTTCACCATAGCCCTCTATGGGATTCCAAATATCCCTTTGCCAATTCCACAAGAACAGCCTTAGAGAAAGGCTTCTTGAAGGGAAAGATGTAACTGTGTGAGATGAATTAACAGAACACAGAGCAGTTTCTCAGAAAGCTTCTTTCCAGTTTTGAACGGAAGATATTTAATTTTTAACCATAGCCCTCTATGGGCTTCCAAATATCCCTTTGCCAATTCCACAAGAACAGCCTTGGCCAAAGGCTTCTTGAAGGGAAAGATGTAACTCTGTGAGATGAATTAACAGAACACAGAGCAGTTTCTCAGAAAGCTTCTTTCCAGTTTTGAACGGAAGATATTTCCTTTTTCACCATAGCCCTCTATGGGCTTCCGAATATCCCTTTTCCAATTCCACAAGAACAGCCTTAGCGAAAGGCTTCTTGAAGGGAAAGATGTAACTCTGTGAGATGAATTAACAGAACACAGAGCAGTTTCTCAGAAAGCTTCTTTCCACTTTTCAACGGAAGATATTTCCTTTTTCACCATAGGCCTCTATGGGCTTCCAAATATCCCTTTGCCAATTCCACAAGAACAGCCTTAGCGAAAGGCTTCTTGAAGGGAAAGATGTAACTCTGTGAGACGAATTAACAGAACACAGAGCAGTTTCTCAGAAAGCTTCTTTCCAGTTTTGAACGGAAGATATTTCCTTTTTCACCATAGCCCTCTATGGGCTTCCAAATATCCCTTTGCCAATTCCACAAGAACAGCCTTAGCGAAAGGCTTCTTGAAGGGAAAGATGTAACTCTGTGAGACGAATTAACAGAACACAGAGCAGTTTCTCAGAAAGCTTCTTTCCAGTTTTGAACGGAAGACATTTCCTTTTTCACCATAGCCTTCAATGGGCTTCCAAATATCCCTTTGCCAATTCCACAAGAACAGCCTTAGCGAAAGGCTTCTTGAAGGGAAAGATGTAACTGTGTGAGATGAATTAACAGAACACAGAGCAGTTTCTCAGAAAGCTTCTTTCCAGTTTTGAACGGAAGATATTTCCTTTTTCACCATAGCCCTCTATGGGCTTCCAAATATCCCTTTGCCAATTCCACAAGAACAGCCTTGGCGAAAGGCTTCTTGAAGGGAAAGATGTAACTCTGTGAGATGAATTAACAGAACACAGAGCAGTTTCTCAGAAAGCTTCTTTCCAGTTTTGAACGGAAGATATTTCCTTTTTCACCATAGCCCTCTAAGGGCTTCCGAATATCCCTTTTCCAATTCCACAAGAACAGCCTTAGCGAAAGGCTTCTTGAAGGGAAAGATGTAACTCTGTGAGATGAATTAACAGAACACAGAGCAGTTTCTCAGAAAGCTTCTTTCCACTTTTCAACGGAAGATATTTCCTTTTTCACCATAGGCCTCTATGGGCTTCCAAATATCCCTTTGCCAATTCCACAAGAACAGCCTTTGCGAAAGGCCTCTTGAAGGGAAAGATGTAACTCTGTGAGATGAATTAACAGAACACAGAGCAGTTTCTCAGAAAGCTTCTTTCCAGTTTTGAACGGAAGATATTTCCTTTTTCACCTTAGCCCTCTATGGGCTTCCAAATATCCCTTTGCCAATTCCACAAGAGCAGCCTTAGCGAAAGGCTCCTTGAAGGGAAAGATGTAACTCTGTGAGATGAATTAACAGAACTCAGAGCAGTTTCTCAGAAAGCTTCTTTCCAGTTTTGAACGGAAGATATTTCCTTTTTCACCATAGCCCTCTATGGGCTTCCAAATATCCCTTTGCCAATTCTACAAGAACAGCCTTAGCGAAAGGCTTCTTGAAGGGAAAGATGTAACTCTGTGAGATGAATTAACAGAACACAGAGAAGTTTCTCCGAAAGCTTCTTTCCAGTTTTGAACGGAAGATATTTCCTTTTTCACCATAGCCCTCTATGGGCTTCCAAATATCCCTTTGCCAATTCCACAAGAACAGCCTTAGCGAAAGGCTTCTTGAAGGGAAAGATGTAACTCTGTGTGATGAATTAACAGAACACAAAGGAGTTTCTCAGAAAGCTTCTTTCCAGTTTTGAACGGAAGATATTTCCTTTTTCACCATAGCCCTCTATGGGCTTCCAAATATCCCTTTGCCAATTCCACAAGAACAGCCTTAGCGAAAGGCTTCTTGAAGGGAAAGATGTAACTCTGTGAGACGAATTAACAGAACACAGAGCAGTTTCTCAGAAAGCTTCTTTCCAGTTTTGAACGGAAGACATTTCCTTTTTCACCATAGCCTTCTATGGGCTTCCAAATATCCCTTTGCCAATTCCACAAGAACAGCCTTAGCGAAAGGCTTCTTGAAGGGAAAGATGTAACTCTGTGAGATGAATTAACAGAACACAGAGCAGTTTCTCAGAAAGCTTCTTTCCAGTTTGAACGGAAGATATTTCCTTTTTCACCATAGCCCTCTATGGGATTCCAAATATCCCTTTGCCAATTCCACAAGAACAGCCTTAGCGAAAGGCTTCTTGAAGGGAAAGATGTAACTCTGTGAGATGAATTAACAGAACACAGAGCAGTTTCTCAGAAAGCTTCTTTCCAGTTTTGAACGGAAGATATTTACTTTTTCACCATAGCCCTCTATGGGCTTCCAAATATCCCTTTGCCAATTCCACAAGAACAGCCTTAGCGAAAGGCTTCTTGAAGGGAAAGATGTAACTCTGTGAGACGAATTAACAGAACACAGAGCAGTTTCTCAGAAAGCTTCTTTCCAGTTTTGAACGGAAGACATTTCCTTTTTCACCATAGCCTTCTATGGGCTTCCAAATATCCCTTTGCCAATTCCACAAGAACAGCCTTAGCGAAAGGCTTCTTGAAGGGAAAGATGTAACTCTGTGAGATGAATTAACAGAACACAGAGCAGTTTCTCAGAAAGCTTCTTTCCAGTTTTGAACGGAAGATATTTCCTTTTTCACCATAGCCCTCTATGGGATTCCAAATATCCCTTTGCCAATTCCACAAGAACAGCCTTAGAGAAAGGCTTCTTGAAGGGAAAGATGTAACTGTGTGAGATGAATTAACAGAACACAGAGCAGTTTCTCAGAAAGCTTCTTTCCAGTTTTGAACGGAAGATATTTCCTTTTTCACCATAGCCCTCTATGGGCTTCCAAATATCCCTTTGCCAATTCCACAAGAACAGCCTTAGCGAAAGGCTTCTTGAAGGGAAAGATGTATCTCTGTGAGATGAATTAACAGAACACAGAGCAGTTTCTCAGAAAGCTTCTTTCCAGTTTTGAACGGAAGATATTTCCTTTTTCACCATAGCCCTCTATGGGCTTCCAAATATCCCTTTGCCAATTCCACAAGAACAGCCTTAGCGAAAGGCTTCTTGAAGAGAAAGATGTAACTCTGTGAGATGAATTAACAGAACACAGAGCAGTTTCTCAGAAAGCTTCTTTCCAGTTTTGAACAGAAGATATTTCCTTTTTCACCATAGCCCTCTATGGGCTTCCAAATATCCCTTTGCCAATTCCACAAGAACAGCCTTATCGAAAGGCTTCTTGAAGGGAAAGATGTAACTCTGTGAGATGAATTAACAGAACACAGAGCAGTTTCTCAGAAAGCTTCTTTCCAGTTTTGAACGGAAGATATTTCCTTTTTCACCATAGTCCTCAGGGGCTTCCAAATATCCCTTTGCCAATTCCACAAGAACAGCCTTAGCGAAAGGCTTCTTGAAGGGAAAGATGTAACTCTGTGAGACGAATTAACAGAACACAGAGCAGTTTCTAAGAAATCTTCTTTCCAGTTTTGAACGGAAGACATTTCCTTTTTCACCATAGCCTTCTATGGGCTTCCAAATATCCCTTTGCCAATTCCACAAGAACAGCCTTAGCGAAAGGCTTCTTGAAGGGAAAGATGTAACTCTGTGAGATGAATTAACAGAACACAGAGCAGTTTCTCAGAAAGCTTCTTTCCAGTTTTGAACGGAAGATATTTCCTTTTTCACCATAGCCCTCTATGGGATTCCAAATATCCCTTTGCCAATTCCACAAGAACAGCCTTAGAGAAAGGCTTCTTGAAGGGAAAGATGTAACTGTGTGAGATGAATTAACAGAACACAGAGCAGTTTCTCAGAAAGCTTCTTTCCAGTTTTGAACGGAAGATATTTCCTTTTTCACCATAGCCCTCTATGGGCTTCCAAATATCCCTTTGCCAATTCCACAAGAACAGCCTTAGCGAAAGGCTTCTTGAAGGGAAAGATGTAACTCTGTGAGATGAATTAACAGAACACAGAGCAGTTTCTCAGAAAGCTTCTTTCCAGTTTTGAACGGAAGATATTTCCTTTTTCACCATAGGCCTCTATGGGCTTCCAAATATCCCTTTGCCAATTCCACAAGAACAGCCTTTGCGAAAGGCTTCTTGAAGGGAAAGATGTAACTCTGTGAGATGAATTAACAGAACACAGAGCAGTTTCTCAGAAAGCTTCTTTCCAGTTTTGAACGGAAGATATTTCCTTTTTCACCTTAGCCCTCTACGGGCTTCCAAATATCCCTTTGCCAATTCCACAAGAGCAGCCTTAGCGAAAGGCTCCTTGAAGGGAAAGATGTAACTCTGTGAGATGAATTAACAGAACACAGAGCAGTTTCTCAGAAAGCTTCTTTCCAGTTTTGAACGGAAGATATTTCCTTTTTCACCATAGCCCTCTATGGGCTTCCAAATATCCCTTTGCCAATTCCACAAGAACAGCCTTAGCGAAAGGCTTCTTGAAGGGAAAGATGTAACTCTGTGAGATGAATTAACAGAACACAGAGAAGTTTCTCAGAAACCTTCTTTCCAGTTTTGAACGGAAGATATTTCCTTTTTCACCATAGCCCTCTATGGGCTTCCAAATATCCCTTTGCCAATTCCACAAGAACAGCCTTAGCGAAAGGCTTCTTGAAGGGAAAGATGTAACTCTGTGTGATGAATTAACAGAACACAAAGCAGTTTCTCAGAAAGCTTCTTTCCAGTTTTGAACGGAAGATATTTCCTTTTTCACCATAGCCCTCTATGGGCTTCCAAATATCCCTTTGCCAATTCCACAAGAACAGCCTTAGCGAAAGGCTTCTTGAAGGGAAAGATGTAACTCTGTGAGACGAATTAACAGAACACAGAGCAGTTTCTCAGAAAGCTTCTTTCCAGTTTTGAACGGAAGACATTTCCTTTTTCACCATAGCCTTCTATGGGCTTCCAAATATCCCTTTGCCAATTCCACAAGAACAGCCTTAGCGAAAGGCTTCTTGAAGGGAAAGATGTAACTCTGTGAGATGAATTAACAGAACACAGAGCAGTTTCTCAGAAAGCTTCTTTCCAGTTTTGAACGGAAGATATTTCCTTTTTCACCATAGCCCTCTATGGGATTCCAAATATCCCTTTGCCAATTCCACAAGAACAGCCTTAGAGAAAGGCTTCTTGAAGGGAAAGATGTAACTGTGTGAGATGAATTAACAGAACACAGAGCAGTTTCTCAGAAAGCTTCTTTCCAGTTTTGAACGGAAGATATTTACTTTTTCACCATAGCCCTCTATGGGCTTCCAAATATCCCTTTGCCAATTCCACAAGAACAGCCTTGGCGAAAGGCTTCTTGAAGGGAAAGATGTAACTCTGTGAGATGAATTAACAGAACACAGAGCAGTTTCTCAGAAAGCTTCTTTCCAGTTTTGAACGGAAGATATTTCCTTTTTCACCATAGCCCTCTATGGGCTTCCGAATATCCCTTTGCCAATTCCACAAGAACAGCCTTAGCGAAAGGCTTCTTGAAGGGAAAGATGTAACTCTGTGAGATGAATTAACAGAACACAGAGCAGTTTCTCAGAAAGCTTCTTTCCACTTTTCAACGGAAGATATTTCCTTTTTCACCATAGGCCTCTATGGGCTTCCAAATATCCCTTTGCCAATTCCACAAGAACAGCCTTAGCGAAAGGCTTCTTGAAGGGAAAGATGTAACTCTGTGAGATGAATTAACAGAACACAGAGCAGTTTCTCAGAAAGCTTCTTTCCAGTTTTGAACGGAAGATATTTCCTTTTTCACCATAGCCCTCTATGGGCTTCCGAATATCCCTTTGCCAATTCCACAAGAACAGCCTTAGCGAAAGGCTTCTTGAAGAGAAAGATGTAACTCTGTGAGATGAATTAACAGAACACAGAGCAGTTTCTCAGAAAGCTTCTTTCCAGTTTTGAACGGAAGATATTTCCTTTTTCACCATAGCCTTCTATGGGCTTCCAAATATCCCTTTGCCAATTCCACAAGAACAGCCTTAGCGAAAGGCTTCTTGAAGGGAAAGATGTAACTCTGTGAGATGAATTAACAGAACACAGAGCAGTTTCTCAGAAAGCTTCTTTCCAGTTTTGAACGGAAGATATTTCCTTTTTCACCATAGCCCTCTATGGGATTCCAAATATCCCTTTGCCAATTCCACAAGAACAGCCTTAGAGAAAGGCTTCTTGAAGGGAAAGATGTAACTGTGTGAGATGAATTAACAGAACACAGAGCAGTTTCTCAGAAAGCTTCTTTCCAGTTTTGAACGGAAGATATTTAATTTTTAACCATAGCCCTCTATGGGCTTCCAAATATCCCTTTGCCAATTCCACAAGAACAGCCTTGGCCAAAGGCTTCTTGAAGGGAAAGATGTAACTCTGTGAGATGAATTAACAGAACACAGAGCAGTTTCTCAGAAAGCTTCTTTCCAGTTTTGAACGGAAGATATTTCCTTTTTCACCATAGCCCTCTATGGGCTTCCGAATATCCCTTTTCCAATTCCACAAGAACAGCCTTAGCGAAAGGCTTCTTGAAGGGAAAGATGTAACTCTGTGAGATGAATTAACAGAACACAGAGCAGTTTCTCAGAAAGCTTCTTTCCACTTTTCAACGGAAGATATTTCCTTTTTCACCATAGGCCTCTATGGGCTTCCAAATATCCCTTTGCCAATTCCACAAGAACAGCCTTAGCGAAAGGCTTCTTGAAGGGAAAGATGTAACTCTGTGAGACGAATTAACAGAACACAGAGCAGTTTCTCAGAAAGCTTCTTTCCAGTTTTGAACGGAAGATATTTCCTTTTTCACCATAGCCCTCTATGGGCTTCCAAATATCCCTTTGCCAATTCCACAAGAACAGCCTTAGCGAAAGGCTTCTTGAAGGGAAAGATGTAACTCTGTGAGACGAATTAACAGAACACAGAGCAGTTTCTCAGAAAGCTTCTTTCCAGTTTTGAACGGAAGACATTTCCTTTTTCACCATAGCCTTCAATGGGCTTCCAAATATCCCTTTGCCAATTCCACAAGAACAGCCTTAGCGAAAGGCTTCTTGAAGGGAAAGATGTAACTGTGTGAGATGAATTAACAGAACACAGAGCAGTTTCTCAGAAAGCTTCTTTCCAGTTTTGAACGGAAGATATTTCCTTTTTCACCATAGCCCTCTATGGGCTTCCAAATATCCCTTTGCCAATTCCACAAGAACAGCCTTGGCGAAAGGCTTCTTGAAGGGAAAGATGTAACTCTGTGAGATGAATTAACAGAACACAGAGCAGTTTCTCAGAAAGCTTCTTTCCAGTTTTGAACGGAAGATATTTCCTTTTTCACCATAGCCCTCTAAGGGCTTCCGAATATCCCTTTTCCAATTCCACAAGAACAGCCTTAGCGAAAGGCTTCTTGAAGGGAAAGATGTAACTCTGTGAGATGAATTAACAGAACACAGAGCAGTTTCTCAGAAAGCTTCTTTCCACTTTTCAACGGAAGATATTTCCTTTTTCACCATAGGCCTCTATGGGCTTCCAAATATCCCTTTGCCAATTCCACAAGAACAGCCTTTGCGAAAGGCCTCTTGAAGGGAAAGATGTAACTCTGTGAGATGAATTAACAGAACACAGAGCAGTTTCTCAGAAAGCTTCTTTCCAGTTTTGAACGGAAGATATTTCCTTTTTCACCTTAGCCCTCTATGGGCTTCCAAATATCCCTTTGCCAATTCCACAAGAGCAGCCTTAGCGAAAGGCTCCTTGAAGGGAAAGATGTAACTCTGTGAGATGAATTAACAGAACTCAGAGCAGTTTCTCAGAAAGCTTCTTTCCAGTTTTGAACGGAAGATATTTCCTTTTTCACCATAGCCCTCTATGGGCTTCCAAATATCCCTTTGCCAATTCTACAAGAACAGCCTTAGCGAAAGGCTTCTTGAAGGGAAAGATGTAACTCTGTGAGATGAATTAACAGAACACAGAGAAGTTTCTCCGAAAGCTTCTTTCCAGTTTTGAACGGAAGATATTTCCTTTTTCACCATAGCCCTCTATGGGCTTCCAAATATCCCTTTGCCAATTCCACAAGAACAGCCTTAGCGAAAGGCTTCTTGAAGGGAAAGATGTAACTCTGTGTGATGAATTAACAGAACACAAAGCAGTTTCTCAGAAAGCTTCTTTCCAGTTTTGAACGGAAGATATTTCCTTTTTCACCATAGCCCTCTATGGGCTTCCAAATATCCCTTTGCCAATTCCACAAGAACAGCCTTAGCGAAAGGCTTCTTGAAGGGAAAGATGTAACTCTGTGAGACGAATTAACAGAACACAGAGCAGTTTCTCAGAAAGCTTCTTTCCAGTTTTGAACGGAAGACATTTCCTTTTTCACCATAGCCTTCTATGGGCTTCCAAATATCCCTTTGCCAATTCCACAAGAACAGCCTTAGCGAAAGGCTTCTTGAAGGGAAAGATGTAACTCTGTGAGATGAATTAACAGAACACAGAGCAGTTTCTCAGAAAGCTTCTTTCCAGTTTGAACGGAAGATATTTCCTTTTTCACCATAGCCCTCTATGGGATTCCAAATATCCCTTTGCCAATTCCACAAGAACAGCCTTAGCGAAAGGCTTCTTGAAGGGAAAGATGTAACTCTGTGAGATGAATTAACAGAACACAGAGCAGTTTCTCAGAAAGCTTCTTTCCAGTTTTGAACGGAAGATATTTACTTTTTCACCATAGCCCTCTATGGGCTTCCAAATATCCCTTTGCCAATTCCACAAGAACAGCCTTAGCGAAAGGCTTCTTGAAGGGAAAGATGTAACTCTGTGAGACGAATTAACAGAACACAGAGCAGTTTCTCAGAAAGCTTCTTTCCAGTTTTGAACGGAAGACATTTCCTTTTTCACCATAGCCTTCTATGGGCTTCCAAATATCCCTTTGCCAATTCCACAAGAACAGCCTTAGCGAAAGGCTTCTTGAAGGGAAAGATGTAACTCTGTGAGATGAATTAACAGAACACAGAGCAGTTTCTCAGAAAGCTTCTTTCCAGTTTTGAACGGAAGATATTTCCTTTTTCACCATAGCCCTCTATGGGATTCCAAATATCCCTTTGCCAATTCCACAAGAACAGCCTTAGAGAAAGGCTTCTTGAAGGGAAAGATGTAACTGTGTGAGATGAATTAACAGAACACAGAGCAGTTTCTCAGAAAGCTTCTTTCCAGTTTTGAACGGAAGATATTTCCTTTTTCACCATAGCCCTCTATGGGCTTCCAAATATCCCTTTGCCAATTCCACAAGAACAGCCTTAGCGAAAGGCTTCTTGAAGGGAAAGATGTATCTCTGTGAGATGAATTAACAGAACACAGAGCAGTTTCTCAGAAAGCTTCTTTCCAGTTTTGAACGGAAGATATTTCCTTTTTCACCATAGCCCTCTATGGGCTTCCAAATATCCCTTTGCCAATTCCACAAGAACAGCCTTAGCGAAAGGCTTCTTGAAGAGAAAGATGTAACTCTGTGAGATGAATTAACAGAACACAGAGCAGTTTCTCAGAAAGCTTCTTTCCAGTTTTGAACAGAAGATATTTCCTTTTTCACCATAGCCCTCTATGGGCTTCCAAATATCCCTTTGCCAATTCCACAAGAACAGCCTTATCGAAAGGCTTCTTGAAGGGAAAGATGTAACTCTGTGAGATGAATTAACAGAACACAGAGCAGTTTCTCAGAAAGCTTCTTTCCAGTTTTGAACGGAAGATATTTCCTTTTTCACCATAGTCCTCAGGGGCTTCCAAATATCCCTTTGCCAATTCCACAAGAACAGCCTTAGCGAAAGGCTTCTTGAAGGGAAAGATGTAACTCTGTGAGACGAATTAACAGAACACAGAGCAGTTTCTAAGAAATCTTCTTTCCAGTTTTGAACGGAAGACATTTCCTTTTTCACCATAGCCTTCTATGGGCTTCCAAATATCCCTTTGCCAATTCCACAAGAACAGCCTTAGCGAAAGGCTTCTTGAAGGGAAAGATGTAACTCTGTGAGATGAATTAACAGAACACAGAGCAGTTTCTCAGAAAGCTTCTTTCCAGTTTTGAACGGAAGATATTTCCTTTTTCACCATAGCCCTCTATGGGATTCCAAATATCCCTTTGCCAATTCCACAAGAACAGCCTTAGAGAAAGGCTTCTTGAAGGGAAAGATGTAACTGTGTGAGATGAATTAACAGAACACAGAGCAGTTTCTCAGAAAGCTTCTTTCCAGTTTTGAACGGAAGATATTTCCTTTTTCACCATAGCCCTCTATGGGCTTCCAAATATCCCTTTGCCAATTCCACAAGAACAGCCTTAGCGAAAGGCTTCTTGAAGGGAAAGATGTAACTCTGTGAGATGAATTAACAGAACACAGAGCAGTTTCTCAGAAAGCTTCTTTCCAGTTTTGAACGGAAGATATTTCCTTTTTCACCATAGGCCTCTATGGGCTTCCAAATATCCCTTTGCCAATTCCACAAGAACAGCCTTTGCGAAAGGCTTCTTGAAGGGAAAGATGTAACTCTGTGAGATGAATTAACAGAACACAGAGCAGTTTCTCAGAAAGCTTCTTTCCAGTTTTGAACGGAAGATATTTCCTTTTTCACCTTAGCCCTCTACGGGCTTCCAAATATCCCTTTGCCAATTCCACAAGAGCAGCCTTAGCGAAAGGCTCCTTGAAGGGAAAGATGTAACTCTGTGAGATGAATTAACAGAACACAGAGCAGTTTCTCAGAAAGCTTCTTTCCAGTTTTGAACGGAAGATATTTCCTTTTTCACCATAGCCCTCTATGGGCTTCCAAATATCCCTTTGCCAATTCCACAAGAACAGCCTTAGCGAAAGGCTTCTTGAAGGGAAAGATGTAACTCTGTGAGATGAATTAACAGAACACAGAGAAGTTTCTCAGAAACCTTCTTTCCAGTTTTGAACGGAAGATATTTCCTTTTTCACCATAGCCCTCTATGGGCTTCCAAATATCCCTTTGCCAATTCCACAAGAACAGCCTTAGCGAAAGGCTTCTTGAAGGGAAAGATGTAACTCTGTGTGATGAATTAACAGAACACAAAGCAGTTTCTCAGAAAGCTTCTTTCCAGTTTTGAACGGAAGATATTTCCTTTTTCACCATAGCCCTCTATGGGCTTCCAAATATCCCTTTGCCAATTCCACAAGAACAGCCTTAGCGAAAGGCTTCTTGAAGGGAAAGATGTAACTCTGTGAGACGAATTAACAGAACACAGAGCAGTTTCTCAGAAAGCTTCTTTCCAGTTTTGAACGGAAGACATTTCCTTTTTCACCATAGCCTTCTATGGGCTTCCAAATATCCCTTTGCCAATTCCACAAGAACAGCCTTAGCGAAAGGCTTCTTGAAGGGAAAGATGTAACTCTGTGAGATGAATTAACAGAACACAGAGCAGTTTCTCAGAAAGCTTCTTTCCAGTTTTGAACGGAAGATATTTCCTTTTTCACCATAGCCCTCTATGGGATTCCAAATATCCCTTTGCCAATTCCACAAGAACAGCCTTAGAGAAAGGCTTCTTGAAGGGAAAGATGTAACTGTGTGAGATGAATTAACAGAACACAGAGCAGTTTCTCAGAAAGCTTCTTTCCAGTTTTGAACGGAAGATATTTACTTTTTCACCATAGCCCTCTATGGGCTTCCAAATATCCCTTTGCCAATTCCACAAGAACAGCCTTGGCGAAAGGCTTCTTGAAGGGAAAGATGTAACTCTGTGAGATGAATTAACAGAACACAGAGCAGTTTCTCAGAAAGCTTCTTTCCAGTTTTGAACGGAAGATATTTCCTTTTTCACCATAGCCCTCTATGGGCTTCCGAATATCCCTTTGCCAATGCCACAAGAACAGCCTTAGCGAAAGGCTTCTTGAAGGGAAAGATGTAACTCTGTGAGATGAATTAACAGAACACAGAGCAGTTTCTCAGAAAGCTTCTTTCCACTTTTCAACGGAAGATATTTCCTTTTTCACCATAGGCCTCTATGGGCTTCCAAATATCCCTTTGCCAATTCCACAAGAACAGCCTTTGCGAAAGGCTTCTTGAAGGGAAAGATGTAACTCTGTGAGATGAATTAACAGAACACAGAGCAGTTTCTCAGAAAGCTTCTTTCCAGTTTTGAACGGAAGATATTTCCTTTTTCACCTTAGCCCTCTATGGGCTTCCAAATATCACTTTGCCAATTCCACAAGAGCAGCCTTAGCGAAAGGCTCCTTGAAGGGAAAGATGTAACTCTGTGAGATGAATTAACAGAACACAGAGCAGTTTCTCAGAAAGCTTCTTTCCAGTTTTGAACGGAAGATATTTCCTTTTTCACCTTAGCCCTCTATGGGCTTCCAAATATCCCTTTGCCAATTCCACAAGAGCAGCCTTAGCGAAAGGCTCCTTGAAGGGAAAGATGTAACTCTGTGAGATGAATTAACAGAACACAGAGCAGTTTCTCAGAAAGCTTCTTTCCAGTTTTGAACGGAAGATATTTCCTTTTTCACCATAGCCCTCTATGGGCTTCCAAATATCCCTTTGCCAATTCCACAAGAACAGCCTTAGCGAAAGGCTTCTTGAAGGGAAAGATGTAACTCTGTGAGATGAATTAACAGAACACAGAGAAGTTTCTCAGAAAGCTTCTTTCCAGTTTTGAACGGAAGATATTTCCTTTTTCACCATAGCCCTCTATGGGCTTCCAAATATCCCTTTGCCAATTCCACAAGAACAGCCTTAGCGAAAGGCTTCTTGAAGGGAAAGATGTAACTCTGTGTGATGAATTAACAGAACACAAAGCAGTTTCTCAGAAAGCTTCTTTCCAGTTTTGAACGGAAGATATTTCCTTTTTCACCATAGCCCTCTATGGGCTTCCAAATATCCCTTTGCCAATTCCACAAGAACAGCCTTAGCGAAAGGCTTCTTGAAGGGAAAGATGTAACTCTGTGAGACGAATTAACAGAACACAGAGCAGTTTCTCAGAAAGCTTCTTTCCAGTTTTGAACGGAAGACATTTCCTTTTTCACCATAGCCTTCTATGGGCTTCCAAATATCCCTTTGCCAATTCCACAAGAACAGCCTTAGCGAAAGGCTTCTTGAAGGGAAAGATGTAACTCTGTGAGATGAATTAACAGAACACAGAGCAGTTTCTCAGAAAGCTTCTTTCCAGTTTTGAACGGAAGATATTTCCTTTTTCACCATAGCCCTCTATGGGATTCCAAATATCCCTTTGCCAATTCCACAAGAACAGCCTTAGAGAAAGGCTTCTTGAAGGGAAAGATGTAACTCTGTGAGATGAATTAACAGAACACAGAGCAGTTTCTCAGAAAGCTTCTTTCCAGTTTTGAACGGAAGATATTTCCTTTTTCACCATAGCCCTCTATGGGCTTCCAAATATCCCTTTGCCAATTCCACAAGAACAGCCTTAGCGAAAGGCTTCTTGAAGGGAAAGATGTAACTCTGTGAGATGAATTAACAGAACACAGAGCAGTTTCTCAGAAAGCTTCTTTCCAGTTTTGAACGGAAGATATTTCCTTTTTCACCATAGCCCTCTATGGGCTTCCGAATATCCCTTTGCCAATTCCACAAGAACAGCCTTAGCGAAAGGCTTCTTGAAGAGAAAGATGTAACTCTGTGAGATGAATTAACAGAACACAGAGCAGTTTCTCAGAAAGCTTCTTTCCAGTTTTGAACGGAAGATATTTCCTTTTTCACCATAGCCTTCTATGGGCTTCCAAATATCCCTTTGCCAATTCCACAAGAACAGCCTTAGCGAAAGGCTTCTTGAAGGGAAAGATGTAACTCTGTGAGATGAATTAACAGAACACAGAGCAGTTTCTCAGAAAGCTTCTTTCCAGTTTTGAACGGAAGATATTTCCTTTTTCACCATAGCCCTCTATGGGATTCCAAATATCCCTTTGCCAATTCCACAAGAACAGCCTTAGAGAAAGGCTTCTTGAAGGGAAAGATGTAACTGTGTGAGATGAATTAACAGAACACAGAGCAGTTTCTCAGAAAGCTTCTTTCCAGTTTTGAACGGAAGATATTTAATTTTTAACCATAGCCCTCTATGGGCTTCCAAATATCCCTTTGCCAATTCCACAAGAACAGCCTTGGCGAAAGGCTTCTTGAAGGGAAAGATGTAACTCTGTGAGATGAATTAACAGAACACAGAGCAGTTTCTCAGAAAGCTTCTTTCCAGTTTTGAACGGAAGATATTTCCTTTTTCACCATAGCCCTCTATGGGCTTCCGAATATCCCTTTTCCAATTCCACAAGAACAGCCTTAGCGAAAGGCTTCTTGAAGGGAAAGATGTAACTCTGTGAGATGAATTAACAGAACACAGAGCAGTTTCTCAGAAAGCTTCTTTCCACTTTTCAACGGAAGATATTTCCTTTTTCACCATAGGCCTCTATGGGCTTCCAAATATCCCTTTGCCAATTCCACAAGAACAGCCTTAGCGAAAGGCTTCTTGAAGGGAAAGATGTAACTCTGTGAGACGAATTAACAGAACACAGAGCAGTTTCTCAGAAAGCTTCTTTCCAGTTTTGAACGGAAGATATTTCCTTTTTCACCATAGCCCTCTATGGGCTTCCAAATATCCCTTTGCCAATTCCACAAGAACAGCCTTAGCGAAAGGCTTCTTGAAGGGAAAGATGTAACTCTGTGAGACGAATTAACAGAACACAGAGCAGTTTCTCAGAAAGCTTCTTTCCAGTTTTGAACGGAAGACATTTCCTTTTTCACCATAGCCTTCAATGGGCTTCCAAATATCCCTTTGCCAATTCCACAAGAACAGCCTTAGCGAAAGGCTTCTTGAAGGGAAAGATGTAACTCTGTGAGATGAATTAACAGAACACAGAGCAGTTTCTCAGAAAGCTTCTTTCCAGTTTTGAACGGAAGATATTTCCTTTTTCACCATAGCCCTCTATGGGATTCCAAATATCCCTTTGCCAATTCCACAAGAACAGCCTTAGAGAAAGGCTTCTTGAAGGGAAAGATGTAACTGTGTGAGATGAATTAACAGAACACAGAGCAGTTTCTCAGAAAGCTTCTTTCCAGTTTTGAACGGAAGATATTTCCTTTTTCACCATAGCCCTCTATGGGCTTCCAAATATCCCTTTGCCAATTCCACAAGAACAGCCTTGGCGAAAGGCTTCTTGAAGGGAAAGATGTAACTCTGTGAGATGAATTAACAGAACACAGAGCAGTTTCTCAGAAAGCTTCTTTCCAGTTTTGAACGGAAGATATTTCCTTTTTCACCATAGCCCTCTAAGGGCTTCCGAATATCCCTTTTCCAATTCCACAAGAACAGCCTTAGCGAAAGGCTTCTTGAAGGGAAAGATGTAACTCTGTGAGATGAATTAACAGAACACAGAGCAGTTTCTCAGAAAGCTTCTTTCCACTTTTCAACGGAAGATATTTCCTTTTTCACCATAGGCCTCTATGGGCTTCCAAATATCCCTTTGCCAATTCCACAAGAACAGCCTTTGCGAAAGGCTTCTTGAAGGCAAAGATGTAACTCTGTGAGACGAATTAACAGAACACAGAGCAGTTTCTCAGAAAGCTTCTTTCCAGTTTTGAACGGAAGACATTTCCTTTTTCACCATAGCCTTCTATGGGCTTCCAAATATCCCTTTGCCAATTCCACAAGAACAGCCTTAGCGAAAGGCTTCTTGAAGGGAAAGATGTAACTCTGTGAGATGAATTAACAGAACACAGAGCAGTTTCTCAGAAAGCTTCTTTCCAGTTTTGAACGGAAGATATTTCCTTTTTCACCATAGCCCTCTATGGGATTCCAAATATCCCTTTGCCAATTCCACAAGAACAGCCTTAGCGAAAGGCTTCTTGAAGGGAAAGATGTAACTCTGTGAGATGAATTAACAGAACACAGAGCAGTTTCTCAGAAAGCTTCTTTCCAGTTTTGAACGGAAGATATTTACTTTTTCACCATAGCCCTCTATGGGCTTCCAAATATCCCTTTGCCAATTCCACAAGAACAGCCTTAGCGAAAGGCTTCTTGAAGGGAAAGATGTAACTCTGTGAGACGAATTAACAGAACACAGAGCAGTTTCTCAGAAAGCTTCTTTCCAGTTTTGAACGGAAGACATTTCCTTTTTCACCATAGCCTTCTATGGGCTTCCAAATATCCCTTTGCCAATTCCACAAGAACAGCCTTAGCGAAAGGCTTCTTGAAGGGAAAGATGTAACTCTGTGAGATGAATTAACAGAACACAGAGCAGTTTCTCAGAAAGCTTCTTTCCAGTTTTGAACGGAAGATATTTCCTTTTTCACCATAGCCCTCTATGGGATTCCAAATATCCCTTTGCCAATTCCACAAGAACAGCCTTAGAGAAAGGCTTCTTGAAGGGAAAGATGTAACTGTGTGAGATGAATTAACAGAACACAGAGCAGTTTCTCAGAAAGCTTCTTTCCAGTTTTGAACGGAAGATATTTCCTTTTTCACCATAGCCCTCTATGGGCTTCCAAATATCCCTTTGCCAATTCCACAAGAACAGCCTTAGCGAAAGGCTTCTTGAAGGGAAAGATGTATCTCTGTGAGATGAATTAACAGAACACAGAGCAGTTTCTCAGAAAGCTTCTTTCCAGTTTTGAACGGAAGATATTTCCTTTTTCACCATAGCCCTCTATGGGCTTCCAAATATCCCTTTGCCAATTCCACAAGAACAGCCTTAGCGAAAGGCTTCTTGAAGAGAAAGATGTAACTCTGTGAGATGAATTAACAGAACACAGAGCAGTTTCTCAGAAAGCTTCTTTCCAGTTTTGAACGGAAGATATTTCCTTTTTCACCATAGCCCTCTATGGGCTTCCAAATATCCCTTTGCCAATTCCACAAGAACAGCCTTATCGAAAGGCTTCTTGAAGGGAAAGATGTAACTCTGTGAGATGAATTAACAGAACACAGAGCAGTTTCTCAGAAAGCTTCTTTCCAGTTTTGAACGGAAGATATTTCCTTTTTCACCATAGTCCTCAGGGGCTTCCAAATATCCCTTTGCCAATTCCACAAGAACAGCCTTAGCGAAAGGATTCTTGAAGGGAAAGATGTAACTCTGTGAGATGAATTAACAGAACACAGAGCAGTTTCTCAGAAAGCTTCTTTCCAGTTTTGAACGGAAGATATTTCCTTTTTCACCTTAGCCCTCTATGGGCTTCCAAATATACCTTTGCCAATTCCACAAGAACAGCCTTAGCGAAAGGCTCCTTGAAGGGAAAGATGTAACTCTGTGAGATGAATTAACAGAACACAGAGCAGTTTCTCCGAAAGCTTCTTTCCAGTTTTGAACGGAAGATATTTCCTTTTTCACCATAGCCCTCCTTGGGCTTCCAAATATCCCTTTGCCAATTCCACAAGAACAGCTTTAGCGAAAGGCTTCTTGAAGGGAAAGATGTAACTCTGTGAGATGAATTAACAGAACACAGAGCAGTTTCTCAGAAAGCTTCTTTCCAGTTTTGAACGGAAGATATTTCCTTTTTCACCATAGCCCTCTATGGGCTTCCACATATCCCTTTGCCAATTCCACAAGAACAGCCGTAGCGAAAGGCTTCTTGAAGGGAAAGATGTAACTCTGTGAGATGAATTAACAGAACACAGAGCAGTTTCTCAGAAAGCTTCTTGCCAGTTTTGAACGGAAGATATTTCCTTTTTCACCATAGCCCTCTATGGGCTTCCAAATATCCCTTTGCCAATTCCACAAGAACAGCCTTAGCGAAAGGCTTCTTGAAGGGAAAGATGTAACTCTGTGAGATGAATTAACAGAACACAGAGCAGTTTCTCAGAAAGCTTCTTTCCAGTTTTGAACGGAAGATATTTCCTTTTTCACCATAGCCCTCTATGGGCTTCCACATATCCCTTTGCCAATTCCACAAGAACAGCCTTAGGGAAAGACTTCTTGAAGGGAAAGATGTAACTCTGTGAGATGAATTAACAGAACACAGAGCAGTTTCTCAGAAAGCTTCTTTCCAGTTTTGAACGGAAGATATTTCCTTTTTCACCATAGCCCTCTATGGGCTTCCAAATATCCCTTTGCCAATTCCACAAGAACAGCCTTAGCGAAAGGCTTCTTGAAGGGAAAGATGTAACTCTGTGAGATGAATTAACAGAACACAGAGCAGTTTCTCAGAAAGCTTCTTTCCAGTTTTGAACGGAAGATATTTCCTTTTTCACCATAGCCCTCTATGGGCTTCCAAATATCCCTTTGCCAATTCCACAAGAACAGCCTTAGCGAAAGGCTTCTTGAAGGGAAAGATGTAACTCTGTGAGATGAATTAACAGAACACAGAGCAGTTTCTCAGAAAGCTTCTTTCCAATTTTGAACGGAAGATATTTCCTTTTTCACCATAGCCCTCTATGGGCTTCCAAATATCCCTTTGCCAATTCCACAAGAACAGCCTTAGCGAAAGGCTTCTTGAAGGGAAAGATGTAACTCGGTGAGATGAATTAACAGAACACAAAGCAGTTTCTCAGAAAGCTTCTTTCCAGTTTTGAACGGAAGGTATTTCCTTTTTCACCATAGCCCTCCATGGGTTTCCAAATATCCCCTTGCCAACTCCCCAAGAACAGCCTTAGCGAAAGGCTTCTTGAAGGGAAAGATGTAACTCTGTGAGATGAATTAACAGAACACAGAGCAGTTTCTCAGAAAGCTTCTTTCCAGTTTTGAACGGAAGATATTTCCTTTTTCACCATAGCCCTCTATGGGCTTCCAAATATCCCTTTGCCAATTCCACAAGAACAGCCTTAGCGAAAGGCTTGTTGAAGGGAAAGATGTAACTCTGTGAGATGAATTAACAGAACACAGAGCAGTTTCTCAGAAAGCTTCTTTCCAGTTTTGAACTGAAGATATTTCCTTTTTCACCATAGCCCTCTATGGGCTTCCAAATATCCCTTTGCCAATTCCACAAGAACAGCCTTAGCGAAAGGCTTCTTGAAGGGAAAGATGTAACTCTGTGAGATGAATTAACAGAACACAGAGCAGTTTCTCAGAAAGCTTCTTTCCAGTTTTGAACGGAAGATATTTCCTTTTTCACCATAGCCCTCTTTGGGCTTCCAAATATCCCTTTGCCAATTCCACAAGAACAGCTTTAGCGAAAGGCTTCTTGAAGGGAAAGATGTAACTCTGTGAGATGAATTAACAGAACACAGAGCAGTTTCTCAGAAAGCTTCTTTCCAGTTTTGAACGGAATATATTTCCTTTTTCACCATAGCCCTCTATGGGCTTCAACATATCCCTTTGCCAATTCCACAAGAACAGCCTTAGCGAAAGGCTTCTTGAAGGGAAAGATGTAACTCTGTGAGATGAATTAACAGAACACAGAGCAGTTTCTCAGAAAGCTTCTTTGCAGTTTTGAACGGAAGGTATTTCCTTTTTCACCGTAGCCCTCTATGGGCTTCCAATATCCCTTTGCCAATTCCCCAAGAACAGCCTTAGCGAAAGGTTTCTTGAAGGGAAAGATGAAACTCTGTGAGATGAATTAACAGAACACAGAGCAGTTTCTCAGAAAGCTTCTTTCCACTTTTGAACGGAAGATATTTCCTTTTTCACCATAGCCCTCCATGGGCCTCCAAATATCCCTTTGCCAATTCCACAAGAACAGCCTTAGCGAAAGGCTAATTGAAGGGAAAGTTGTAACTCTGTGAGATGAATTAACAGAACACAGAGCAGTTTCTCAGAAAGCTTCTTTCCAGTTTTGAACGGAAGATATTTCCTTTTTCACCATAGCCCTCTATGGG
The DNA here is from genome assembly GCF_047675955.1 of Chlorocebus sabaeus. NCBI lineage: Eukaryota > Metazoa > Chordata > Mammalia > Primates > Cercopithecidae > Chlorocebus > Chlorocebus sabaeus. The sequence goes on along the minus strand of NW_027327752.1, from coordinate 39,101 downwards.
CTTCCAAATATCCCTTTGCCAATTCCACAAGAACAGCCTTAGCGAAAGGCTTCTTGAAGGGAAAGATGTAACTCTGTGAGATGAATTAACAGAACACAGAGCAGTTTCTCAGAAAGCTTCTTTCCAGTTTTGAACGGAAGATATTTCCTTTTTCACCATAGCCCTCTATGGGCTTCCAAATATCCCTTTGCCAATTCCACAAGAACAGCCTTAGCGAAAGGCTTCTTGAAGGGAAAGATGTAACTCTGTGAGATGAATTAACAGAACACAGAGCAGTTTCTCAGAAAGCTTCTTTCCAGTTTTGAACGGAAGATATTTCCTTTTTCACCATAGCCCTCTATGGGCTTCCAAATATCCCTTTGCCAATTCCACAAGAACAGCCTTAGCGAAAGGCTTCTTGAAGGGAAAGATGTAACTCTGTGAGATGAATTAACAGAACACAGAGCAGTTTCTCAGAAAGCTTCTTTCCAGTTTTGAACGGAAGATATTTCCTTTTCACCTTAGCCCTCTATGGGCTTCCAAATATACCTTTGCCAATTCCACAAGAACAGCCTTAGCGAAAGGCTCCTTGAAGGGAAAGATGTAACTCTGTGTGATGAATTAACAGAACACAAAGCAGTTTCTCAGAAAGCTTCTTTCCAGTTTTGAACGGAAGATATTTCCTTTTTCACCATAGCCCTCTATGGGCTTCCAAATATCCCTTTGCCAATTCCACAAGAACAGCCTTAGCGAAAGGCTTCTTGAAGGGAAAGATGTAACTCTGTGAGATGAATTAACAGAACACAGAGCAGTTTCTCAGAAAGCTTCTTTCCAGTTTTGAACGGAAGATATTTCCTTTTTCACCATAGCCCTCTATGGGCTTCCAAATATCCCTTTGCCAATTCCACAAGAACAGCCTTGGCGAAAGGCTTCTTGAAGGGAAAGATGTAACTCTGTGAGATGAATTAACAGAACACAGAGCAGTTTCTCAGAAAGCTTCTTTCCAGTTTTGAACGGAAGATATTTCCTTTTTCACCATAGCCCTCTATGGGCTTCCGAATATCCCTTTGCCAATTCCACAAGAACAGCCTTAGCGAAAGGCTTCTTGAAGGGAAAGATGTAACTCTGTGAGATGAATTAACAGAACACAGAGCAGTTTCTCAGAAAGCTTCTTTCCACTTTTCAACGGAAGATATTTCCTTTTTCACCATAGGCCTCTATGGGCTTCCAAATATCCCTTTGCCAATTCCACAAGAACAGCCTTTGCGAAAGGCTTCTTGAAGGGAAAGATGTAACTCTGTGAGATGAATTAACAGAACACAGAGCAGTTTCTCAGAAAGCTTCTTTCCAGTTTTGAACGGAAGATATTTCCTTTTTCACCTTAGCCCTCTATGGGCTTCCAAATATCCCTTTGCCAATTCCACAAGAGCAGCCTTAGCGAAAGGCTCCTTGAAGGGAAAGATGTAACTCTGTGAGATGAATTAACAGAACACAGAGCAGTTTCTCAGAAAGCTTCTTTCCAGTTTTGAACGGAAGATATTTCCTTTTTCACCTTAGCCCTCTATGGGCTTCCAAATATCCCTTTGCCAATTCCACAAGAGCAGCCTTAGCGAAAGGCTCCTTGAAGGGAAAGATGTAACTCTGTGAGATGAATTAACGGAACACAGAGCAGTTTCTCAGAAAGCTTCTTTCCAGTTTTGAACGGAAGATATTTCCTTTTTCACCATAGCCCTCTATGGGCTTCCAAATATCCCTTTGCCAATTCCACAAGAACAGCCTTAGCGAAAGGCTTCTTGAAGGGAAAGATGTAACTCTGTGAGATGAATTAACAGAACACAGAGAAGTTTCTCAGAAAGCTTCTTTCCAGTTTTGAACGGAAGATATTTCCTTTTTCACCATAGCCCTCTATGGGCTTCCAAATATCCCTTTGCCAATTCCACAAGAACAGCCTTAGCGAAAGGCTTCTTGAAGGGAAAGATGTAACTCTGTGTGATGAATTAACAGAACACAAAGCAGTTTCTCAGAAAGCTTCTTTCCAGTTTTGAACGGAAGATATTTCCTTTGTCACCATAGCCCTCTATGGGCTTCCAAATATCCCTTTGCCAATTCCACAAGAACAGCCTTAGCGAAAGGCTTCTTGAAGGGAAAGATGTAACTCTGTGAGACGAATTAACAGAACACAGAGCAGTTTCTCAGAAAGCTTCTTTCCAGTTTTGAACGGAAGACATTTCCTTTTTCACCATAGCCTTCTATGGGCTTCCAAATATCCCTTTGCCAATTCCACAAGAACAGCCTTAGCGAAAGGCTTCTTGAAGGGAAAGATGTAACTCTGTGAGATGAATTAACAGAACACAGAGCAGTTTCTCAGAAAGCTTCTTTCCAGTTTTGAACGGAAGATATTTCCTTTTTCACCATAGCCCTCTATGGGATTCCAAATATCCCTTTGCCAATTCCACAAGAACAGCCTTAGAGAAAGGCTTCTTGAAGGGAAAGGTGTAACTCTGTGAGATGAATTAACAGAACACAGAGCAGTTTCTCAGAAAGCTTCTTTCCAGTTTTGAACGGAAGATATTTCCTTTTTCACCATAGCCCTCTATGGGCTTCCAAATATCCCTTTGCCAATTCCACAAGAACAGCCTTAGCGAAAGGCTTCTTGAAGGGAAAGATGTAACTCTGTGAGATGAATTAACAGAACACAGAGCAGTTTCTCAGAAAGCTTCTTTCCAGTTTTGAACGGAAGATATTTCCTTTTTCACCATAGCCCTCTATGGGCTTCCGAATATCCCTTTGCCAATTCCACAAGAACAGCCTTAGCGAAAGGCTTCTTGAAGAGAAAGATGTAACTCTGTGAGATGAATTAACAGAACACAGAGCAGTTTCTCAGAAAGCTTCTTTCCAGTTTTGAACGGAAGATATTTCCTTTTTCACCATAGGCCTCTATGGGCTTCCAAATATCCCTTTGCCAATTCCACAAGAACAGCCTTTGCGAAAGGCTTCTTGAAGGGAAAGATGTAACTCTGTGAGATGAATTAACAGAACACAGAGCAGTTTCTCAGAAAGCTTCTTTCCAGTTTTGAACGGAAGATATTTCCTTTTTCACCATAGCCCTCTATGGGCTTCCAAATATCCCTTTGCCAATTCCACAAGAACAGCCTTAGCGAAAGGCTTCTTGAAGGGAAAGATGTAACTCTGTGAGACGAATTAACAGAACACAGAGCAGTTTCTCAGAAAGCTTCTTTCCAGTTTTGAACGGAAGACATTTCCTTTTTCACCATAGCCTTCTATGGTCTTCCAAATATCCCTTTGCCAATTCCACAAGAACAGCCTTAGCGAAAGGCTTCTTGAAGGGAAAGATGTAACTCTGTGAGATGAATTAACAGAACACAGAGCAGTTTCTCAGAAAGCTTCTTTCCAGTTTTGAACGGAAGATATTTCCTTTTTCACCATAGCCCTCTATGGGATTCCAAATATCCCTTTGCCAATTCCACAAGAACAGCCTTAGAGAAAGGCTTCTTGAAGGGAAAGATGTAACTGTGTGAGATGAATTAACAGAACACAGAGCAGTTTCTCAGAAAGCTTCTTTCCAGTTTTGAACGGAAGATATTTAATTTTTAACCATAGCCCTCTATGGGCTTCCAAATATCCCTTTGCCAATTCCACAAGAACAGCCTTGGCGAAAGGCTTCTTGAAGGGAAAGATGTAACTCTGTGAGATGAATTAACAGAACACAGAGCAGTTTCTCAGAAAGCTTCTTTCCAGTTTTGAACGGAAGATATTTCCTTTTTCACCATAGCCCTCTATGGGCTTCCGAATATCCCTTTTCCAATTCCACAAGAACAGCCTTAGCGAAAGGCTTCTTGAAGGGAAAGATGTAACTCTGTGAGATGAATTAACAGAACACAGAGCAGTTTCTCAGAAAGCTTCTTTCCACTTTTCAACGGAAGATATTTCCTTTTTCACCATAGGCCTCTATGGGCTTCCAAATATCCCTTTGCCAATTCCACAAGAACAGCCTTAGCGAAAGGCTTCTTGAAGGGAAAGATGTAACTCTGTGAGACGAATTAACAGAACACAGAGCAGTTTCTCAGAAAGCTTCTTTCCAGTTTTGAACGGAAGATATTTCCTTTTTCACCATAGCCCTCTATGGGCTTCCAAATATCCCTTTGCCAATTCCACAAGAACAGCCTTAGCGAAAGGCTTCTTGAAGGGAAAGATGTAACTCTGTGAGACGAATTAACAGAACACAGAGCAGTTTCTCAGAAAGCTTCTTTCCAGTTTTGAACGGAAGACATTTCCTTTTTCACCATAGCCTTCAATGGGCTTCCAAATATCCCTTTGCCAATTCCACAAGAACAGCCTTAGCGAAAGGCTTCTTGAAGGGAAAGATGTAACTCTGTGAGATGAATTAACAGAACACAGAGCAGTTTCTCAGAAAGCTTCTTTCCAGTTTTGAACGGAAGATATTTCCTTTTTCACCATAGCCCTCTATGGGATTCCAAATATCCCTTTGCCAATTCCACAAGAACAGCCTTAGAGAAAGGCTTCTTGAAGGGAAAGATGTAACTGTGTGAGATGAATTAACAGAACACAGAGCAGTTTCTCAGAAAGCTTCTTTCCAGTTTTGAACGGAAGATATTTCCTTTTTCACCATAGCCCTCTATGGGCTTCCAAATATCCCTTTGCCAATTCCACAAGAACAGCCTTGGCGAAAGGCTTCTTGAAGGGAAAGATGTAACTCTGTGAGATGAATTAACAGAACACAGAGCAGTTTCTCAGAAAGCTTCTTTCCAGTTTTGAACGGAAGATATTTCCTTTTTCACCATAGCCCTCTAAGGGCTTCCGAATATCCCTTTTCCAATTCCACAAGAACAGCCTTAGCGAAAGGCTTCTTGAAGGGAAAGATGTAACTCTGTGAGATGAATTAACAGAACACAGAGCAGTTTCTCAGAAAGCTTCTTTCCACTTTTCAACGGAAGATATTTCCTTTTTCACCATAGGCCTCTATGGGCTTCCAAATATCCCTTTGCCAATTCCACAAGAACAGCCTTTGCGAAAGGCCTCTTGAAGGGAAAGATGTAACTCTGTGAGATGAATTAACAGAACACAGAGCAGTTTCTCAGAAAGCTTCTTTCCAGTTTTGAACGGAAGATATTTCCTTTTTCACCTTAGCCCTCTATGGGCTTCCAAATATCCCTTTGCCAATTCCACAAGAGCAGCCTTAGCGAAAGGCTCCTTGAAGGGAAAGATGTAACTCTGTGAGATGAATTAACAGAACACAGAGCAGTTTCTCAGAAAGCTTCTTTCCAGTTTTGAACGGAAGATATTTCCTTTTTCACCATAGCCCTCTATGGGCTTCCAAATATCCCTTTGCCAATTCTACAAGAACAGCCTTAGCGAAAGGCTTCTTGAAGGGAAAGATGTAACTCTGTGAGATGAATTAACAGAACACAGAGAAGTTTCTCAGAAAGCTTCTTTCCAGTTTTGAACGGAAGATATTTCCTTTTTCACCATAGCCCTCTATGGGCTTCCAAATATCCCTTTGCCAATTCCACAAGAACAGCCTTAGCGAAAGGCTTCTTGAAGGGAAAGATGTAACTCTGTGTGATGAATTAACAGAACACAAAGCAGTTTCTCAGAAAGCTTCTTTCCAGTTTTGAACGGAAGATATTTCCTTTTTCACCATAGCCCTCTATGGGCTTCCAAATATCCCTTTGCCAATTCCACAAGAACAGCCTTAGCGAAAGGCTTCTTGAAGGGAAAGATGTAACTCTGTGAGACGAATTAACAGAACACAGAGCAGTTTCTCAGAAAGCTTCTTTCCAGTTTTGAACGGAAGACATTTCCTTTTTCACCATAGCCTTCTATGGGCTTCCAAATATCCCTTTGCCAATTCCACAAGAACAGCCTTAGCGAAAGGCTTCTTGAAGGGAAAGATGTAACTCTGTGAGATGAATTAACAGAACACAGAGCAGTTTCTCAGAAAGCTTCTTTCCAGTTTTGAACGGAAGATATTTCCTTTTTCACCATAGCCCTCTATGGGATTCCAAATATCCCTTTGCCAATTCCACAAGAACAGCCTTAGCGAAAGGCTTCTTGAAGGGAAAGATGTAACTCTGTGAGATGAATTAACAGAACACAGAGCAGTTTCTCAGAAAGCTTCTTTCCAGTTTTGAACGGAAGATATTTACTTTTTCACCATAGCCCTCTATGGGCTTCCAAATATCCCTTTGCCAATTCCACAAGAACAGCCTTAGCGAAAGGCTTCTTGAAGGGAAAGATGTAACTCTGTGAGACGAATTAACAGAACACAGAGCAGTTTCTCAGAAAGCTTCTTTCCAGTTTTGAACGGAAGACATTTCCTTTTTCACCATAGCCTTCTATGGGCTTCCAAATATCCCTTTGCCAATTCCACAAGAACAGCCTTAGCGAAAGGCTTCTTGAAGGGAAAGATGTAACTCTGTGAGATGAATTAACAGAACACAGAGCAGTTTCTCAGAAAGCTTCTTTCCAGTTTTGAACGGAAGATATTTCCTTTTTCACCATAGCCCTCTATGGGATTCCAAATATCCCTTTGCCAATTCCACAAGAACAGCCTTAGAGAAAGGCTTCTTGAAGGGAAAGATGTAACTGTGTGAGATGAATTAACAGAACACAGAGCAGTTTCTCAGAAAGCTTCTTTCCAGTTTTGAACGGAAGATATTTCCTTTTTCACCATAGCCCTCTATGGGCTTCCAAATATCCCTTTGCCAATTCCACAAGAACAGCCTTAGCGAAAGGCTTCTTGAAGGGAAAGATGTATCTCTGTGAGATGAATTAACAGAACACAGAGCAGTTTCTCAGAAAGCTTCTTTCCAGTTTTGAACGGAAGATATTTCCTTTTTCACCATAGCCCTCTATGGGCTTCCAAATATCCCTTTGCCAATTCCACAAGAACAGCCTTAGCGAAAGGCTTCTTGAAGAGAAAGATGTAACTCTGTGAGATGAATTAACAGAACACAGAGCAGTTTCTCAGAAAGCTTCTTTCCAGTTTTGAACGGAAGATATTTCCTTTTTCACCATAGCCCTCTATGGGCTTCCAAATATCCCTTTGCCAATTCCACAAGAACAGCCTTATCGAAAGGCTTCTTGAAGGGAAAGATGTAACTCTGTGAGATGAATTAACAGAACACAGAGCAGTTTCTCAGAAAGCTTCTTTCCAGTTTTGAACGGAAGATATTTCCTTTTTCACCATAGTCCTCAGGGGCTTCCAAATATCCCTTTGCCAATTCCACAAGAACAGCCTTAGCGAAAGGATTCTTGAAGGGAAAGATGTAACTCTGTGAGATGAATTAACAGAACACAGAGCAGTTTCTCAGAAAGCTTCTTTCCAGTTTTGAACGGAAGATATTTCCTTTTTCACCTTAGCCCTCTATGGGCTTCCAAATATACCTTTGCCAATTCCACAAGAACAGCCTTAGCGAAAGGCTCCTTGAAGGGAAAGATGTAACTCTGTGAGATGAATTAACAGAACACAGAGCAGTTTCTCCGAAAGCTTCTTTCCAGTTTTGAACGGAAGATATTTCCTTTTTCACCATAGCCCTCCTTGGGCTTCCAAATATCCCTTTGCCAATTCCACAAGAACAGCTTTAGCGAAAGGCTTCTTGAAGGGAAAGATGTAACTCTGTGAGATGAATTAACAGAACACAGAGAAGTTTCTCAGAAAGCTTCTTTCCAGTTTTGAACGGAAGATATTTCCTTTTTCACCATAGCCCTCTATGGGCTTCCACATATCCCTTTGCCAATTCCACAAGAACAGCCGTAGCGAAAGGCTTCTTGAAGGGAAAGATGTAACTCTGTGAGATGAATTAACAGAACACAGAGCAGTTTCTCAGAAAGCTTCTTGCCAGTTTTGAACGGAAGATATTTCCTTTTTCACCATAGCCCTCTATGGGCTTCCAAATATCCCTTTGCCAATTCCACAAGAACAGCCTTAGCGAAAGGCTTCTTGAAGGGAAAGATGTAACTCTGTGAGATGAATTAACAGAACACAGAGCAGTTTCTCAGAAAGCTTCTTTCCAGTTTTGAACGGAAGATATTTCCTTTTTCACCATAGCCCTCTATGGGCTTCCACATATCCCTTTGCCAATTCCACAAGAACAGCCTTAGGGAAAGACTTCTTGAAGGGAAAGATGTAACTCTGTGAGATGAATTAACAGAACACAGAGCAGTTTCTCAGAAAGCTTCTTTCCAGTTTTGAACGGAAGATATTTCCTTTTTCACCATAGCCCTCTATGGGCTTCCAAATATCCCTTTGCCAATTCCACAAGAACAGCCTTAGCGAAAGGCTTCTTGAAGGGAAAGATGTAACTCTGTGAGATGAATTAACAGAACACAGAGCAGTTTCTCAGAAAGCTTCTTTCCAGTTTTGAACGGAAGATATTTCCTTTTTCACCATAGCCCTCTATGGGCTTCCAAATATCCCTTTGCCAATTCCACAAGAACAGCCTTAGCGAAAGGCTTCTTGAAGGGAAAGATGTAACTCTGTGAGATGAATTAACAGAACACAGAGCAGTTTCTCAGAAAGCTTCTTTCCAATTTTGAACGGAAGATATTTCCTTTTTCACCATAGCCCTCTATGGGCTTCCAAATATCCCTTTGCCAATTCCACAAGAACAGCCTTAGCGAAAGGCTTCTTGAAGGGAAAGATGTAACTCGGTGAGATGAATTAACAGAACACAAAGCAGTTTCTCAGAAAGCTTCTTTCCAGTTTTGAACGGAAGGTATTTCCTTTTTCACCATAGCCCTCCATGGGTTTCCAAATATCCCCTTGCCAACTCCCCAAGAACAGCCTTAGCGAAAGGCTTCTTGAAGGGAAAGATGTAACTCTGTGAGATGAATTAACAGAACACAGAGCAGTTTCTCAGAAAGCTTCTTTCCAGTTTTGAACGGAAGATATTTCCTTTTTCACCATAGGCCTCTATGGGCTTCCAAATATCCCTTTGCCAATTCCACAAGAACAGCCTTAGCGAAAGGCTTGTTGAAGGGAAAGATGTAACTCTGTGAGATGAATTAACAGAACACAGAGCAGTTTCTCAGAAAGCTTCTTTCCAGTTTTGAACTGAAGATATTTCCTTTTTCACCATAGCCCTCTATGGGCTTCCAAATATCCCTTTGCCAATTCCACAAGAACAGCCTTAGCGAAAGGCTTCTTGAAGGGAAAGATGTAACTCTGTGAGATGAATTAACAGAACACAGAGCAGTTTCTCAGAAAGCTTCTTTCCAGTTTTGAACGGAAGATATTTCCTTTTTCACCATAGCCCTCTTTGGGCTTCCAAATATCCCTTTGCCAATTCCACAAGAACCGCTTTAGCGAAAGGCTTCTTGAAGGGAAAGATGTAACTCTGTGAGATGAATTAACAGAACACAGAGCAGTTTCTCAGAAAGCTTCTTTCCAGTTTTGAACGGAATATATTTCCTTTTTCACCATAGCCCCCTATGGGCTTCCACATATCCCTTTGCCAATTCCACAAGAACAGCCTTAGCGAAAGGCTTCTTGAAGGGAAAGATGTAACTCTGTGAGATGAATTAACAGAACACAGAGCAGTTTCTCAGAAAGCTTCTTTCCAGTTTTGAACGGAAGGTATTTCCTTTTTCACCGTAGCCCTCTATGGGCTTCCAATATCCCTTTGCCAATTCCCCAAGAACAGCCTTAGCGAAAGGTTTCTTGAAGGGAAAGATGAAACTCTGTGAGATGAATTAACAGAACACAGAGCAGTTTCTCAGAAAGCTTCTTTCCACTTTTGAACGGAAGATATTTCCTTTTTCACCATAGCCCTCCATGGGCTTCCAAATATCCCTTTGCCAATTCCACAAGAACAGCCTTAGCGAAAGGCTAATTGAAGGGAAAGTTGTAACTCTGTGAGATGAATTAACAGAACACAGAGCAGTTTCTCAGAAAGCTTCTTTCCAGTTTTGAACGGAAGATATTTCCTTTTTCACCATAGCCCTCTATGGGCTTCCAAATATCCCTTTGCCAATTCCACAAGAACAGCCTTAGCGAAAGGCTTCTTGAAGGGAAAGATGTAACTCTGTGAGATGAATTAACAGAACACAGAGCAGTTTCTCAGAAAGCTTCTTTCCAGTTTTGAACGGAAGATATTTCCTTTTTCACCATAGCCCTCTATGGGCTTCCAAATATCCCTTTGCCAATTCCACAAGAACAGCCTTAGCGAAAGGCTTCTTGAAGGGAAAGATGTAACTCTGTGAGATGAATTAACAGAACACAGAGCAGTTTCTCAGAAAGCTTCTTTCCAGGTTTGAACGGAAGATATTTCCTTTTTCACCATAGCCCTCTATGGGCTTCCAAATATCCCTTTGCCAATTCCACAAGAACAGCCTTAGCGAAAGGCTTCTTGAAGGGAAAGATGTAACTCTGTGAGATGAATTAACAGAACACAGAGCAGTTTCTCAGAAAGCTTCTTTCCAGTTTTGAACGGAAGATATTTCCTTTTCACCTTAGCCCTCTATGGGCTTCCAAATATACCTTTGCCAATTCCACAAGAACAGCCTTAGCGAAAGGCTCCTTGAAGGGAAAGATGTAACTCTGTGTGATGAATTAACAGAACACAAAGCAGTTTCTCAGAAAGCTTCTTTCCAGTTTTGAACGGAAGATATTTCCTTTTTCACCATAGCCCTCTATGGGCTTCCAAATATCCCTTTGCCAATTCCACAAGAACAGCCTTAGCGAAAGGCTTCTTGAAGGGAAAGATGTAACTCTGTGAGATGAATTAACAGAACACAGAGCAGTTTCTCAGAAAGCTTCTTTCCAGTTTTGAACGGAAGATATTTCCTTTTTCACCATAGCCCTCTATGGGCTTCCAAATATCCCTTTGCCAATTCCACAAGAACAGCCTTAGCGAAAGGCTTCTTGAAGGGAAAGATGTAACTCTGTGAGATGAATTAACAGAACACAGAGCAGTTTCTCAGAAAGCTTCTTTCCAGTTTTGAACGGAAGATATTTCCTTTTTCACCATAGCCCTCTATGGGCTTCCAAATATCCCTTTGCCAATTCCACAAGAACAGCCTTAGCGAAAGGCTTCTTGAAGGGAAAGATGTAACTCTGTGAGATGAATTAACAGAACACAGAGCAGTTTCTCAGAAAGCTTCTTTCCAGTTTTGAACGGAAGATATTTACTTTTTCACCATAGCCCTCTATGGGCTTCCAAATATCCCTTTGCCAATTCCACAAGAACAGCCTTATCGAAAGGCTTCTTGAAGGGAAAGATGTAACTCTGTGAGATGAATTAACAGAACACAGAGCAGTTTCTCAGAAAGCTTCTTTCCAGTTTTGAACGGAAGATATTTCCTTTTTCACCATAGCCCTCTATGGGCTTCCGAATATCCCTTTGCCAATTCCACAAGAACAGCCTTAGCGAAAGGCTTCTTGAAGGGAAAGATATAACTCTGTGAGATGAATTAACAGAACACAGAGCAGTTTCTCAGAAAGATTCTTTCCAGTTTTCAACGGAAGATATTTCCTTTTTCACCATAGGCCTCTATGGGCTTCCAAATATCCCTTTGCCAATTCCACAAGAACAGCCTTTGCGAAAGGCTTCTTGAAGGGAAAGATGTAACTCCGTGAGATGAATTAACAGAACACAGAGCAGTTTCTCAGAAAGCTTCTTTCCAGTTTTGAACGGAAGATATTTCCTTTTTCACCTTAGCCCTCTATGGGCTTCCAAATATCCCTTTGCCAATTCCACAAGAGCAGCCTTAGCGAAAGGCTCCTTGAAGGGAAAGATGTAACTCTGTGAGATGAATTAACAGAACACAGAGCAGTTTCTCAGAAAGCTTCTTTCCAGTTTTGAACGGAAGATATTTCCTTTTTCACCATAGCCCTCTATGGGCTTCCAAATATCCCTTTGCCAATTCCACAAGAACAGCCTTTGCGAAAGGCTTCTTGAAGGGAAAGATGTAACTCTGTGAGATGAATTAACAGAACACAGAGAAGTTTCTCAGAAAGCTTCTTTCCAGTTTTGAACGGAAGATATTTCCTTTTTCACCATAGCCCTCTATGGGCTTCCAAATATCCCTTTGCCAATTCCACAAGAACAGCCTTAGCGAAACGCTTCTTGAAGGGAAAGATGTAACTCTGTGTGATGAATTAACAGAACACAAAGCAGTTTCTCAGAAAGCTTCTTTCCAGTTTTGAACGGAAGATATTTCCTTTTTCACCATAGCCCTCTATGGGCTTCCAAATATCCCTTTGCCAATTCCACAAGAACAGCCTTAGCGAAAGGCTTCTTGAAGGGAAAGATGTAACTCTGTGAGATGAATTAACAGAACACAGAGCAGTTTCTCAGAAAGCTTCTTTCCAGTTTTGAACGGAAGATATTTCCTTTTTCACCATAGCCCTCTATGGGCTTCCAAATATCCCTTTGCCAATTCCACAAGAACAGCCTTAGCGAAAGGCTTCTTGAAGGGAAAGATGTAACTCTGTGAGATGAATTAACAGAACACAGAGCAGTTTCTCAGAAAGCTTCTTTCCAGTTTTGAACGGAAGATATGTCCTTTTTCACCATAGCCCTCTATGGGCTTCCAAATATCCCTTTGCCAATTCCACAAGAACAGCCTTAGCGAAAGGCTTCTTGAAGGGAAAGATGTAACTCTGTGAGATGAATTAACAGAACACAGAGCAGTTTCTCAGAAAGCTTCTTTCCAGTTTTGAACGGAAGATATTTCCTTTTTCACCATAGCCCTCTATGGGCTTCCAAATATCCCTTTGCCAATTCCACAAGAACACCCTTAGCGAAAGGCTTCTTGAAGAGAAAGATGTAACTCTGTGAGATGAATTAACAGAACACAGAGCAGTTTCTCAGAAAGCTTCTTTCCAGTTTTGAACGGAAGATATTTCCTTTTTCACCATAGCCCTCCATGGGCTTCCAAATATCCCTTTGCCAATTCCACAAGAACAGCCTTAGCGAAAGGCTTCTTGAAGGGAAAGATGTAACTCTGTGAGATGAGTTAACAGAACACAGAGCAGTTTCTCAGAAAGCTTCTTTCCAGTTTTGAACGGAAGATATTTCCTTTTTCACCATAGTCCTCAGGGGCTTCCAAATATCCCTTTGCCAATTCCACAAGAACAGCCTTAGCGAAAGGATTCTTGAAGGGAAAGATGTAACTCTGTGAGATGAATTAACAGAACACAGAGCAGTTTCTCAGAAAGCTTCTTTCCAGTTTTGAACGGAAGATATTTCCTTTTTCACCTTAGCCCTCTATGGGCTTCCAAATATACCTTTGCCAATTCCACAAGAACAGCCTTAGCGAAAGGCTCCTTGAAGGGAAAGATGTAACTCTGTGAGATGAATTAACAGAACACAGAGCAGTTTCTCAGAAAGCTTCTTTCCAGTTTTGAACGGAAGATATTTCCTTTTTCACCATAGCCCTCTTTGGGCTTCCAAATATCCCTTTGCCAATTCCACAAGAACAGCTTTAGCGAAAGGCTTCTTGAAGGGAAAGATGTAACTCTGTGAGATGAATTAACAGAACACAGAGCAGTTTCTCAGAAAGCTTCTTTCCAGTTTTGAACGGAAGATATTTCCTTTTTCACCATAGCCCTCTATGGGCTTCCAAATATCCCTTTGCCAATTCCACAAGAACAGCCTTATCGAAAGGCTTCTTGAAGGGAAAGATGTAACTCTGTGAGATGAATTAACAGAACACAGAGCAGTTTCTCAGAAAGCTTCTTTCCAGTTTTGAACGGAAGATATTTCCTTTTTCACCATAGCCCTCTATGGGCTTCCAAATATCCCTTTGCCAATTCCACAAGAACAGCCTTAGCGAAAGGCTTCTTGAAGGGAAAGATGTAACTCTGTGAGATGAATTAACAGAACACAGAGCAGTTTCTCAGAAAGCTTCTTTCCAATTTTGAACGTAAGATATTTCCTTTTTCACCATAGCCCTCTATGGGCTTCCAAATATCCCTTTGCCAATTCCACAAGAACAGCCTTAGCGAAAGGCTTCTTGAAGGGAAAGATGTAACTCGGTGAGATGAATTAACAGAACACAAAGCAGTTTCTCAGAAAGCTTCTTTCCAGTTTTGAACGGAAGGTATTTCCTTTTTCACCATAGCCCTCCATGGGTTTCCAAATATCCCCTTGCCAACTCCCCAAGAACAGCCTTAGCGAAAGGCTTCTTGAAGGGAAAGATGTAACTCTGTGAGATGAATTAACAGAACACAGAGCAGTTTCTCAGAAAGCTTCTTTCCAGTTTTGAACGGAAGATATTTCCTTTTTCACCATAGCCCTCTATGGGCTTCCAAATATCCCTTTGCCAATTCCACAAGAACAGCCTTAGCGAAAGGCTTCTTGAAGGGAAAGATGTAACTCTGTGAGATGAATTAACAGAACACAGAGCAGTTTCTCAGAAAGCTTCTTTCCAGTTTTGAACTGAAGATATTTCCTTTTTCACCATAGCGCTCTATGGGCTTCCAAATATCCCTTTGCCAATTCCACAAGAACAGCCTTAGCGAAAGGTTTCTTGAAGGGAAAGATGTAACTCTGTGAGATGAATTAACAGAACACAGAGCAGTTTCTCAGAAAGCTTCTTTCCAGTTTTGAACGGAAGATATTTCCTTTTTCACCATAGCCCTCTAGGGGCTTCCAAATATCCCTTTGCCAATTCCACAAGAACAGCCTTAGCGAAAGGCTTCTTGAAGGGAAAGATGTAACTCTGTGAGATGAATTAACAGAACACAGAGCAGTTTCTCAGAAAGCTTCTTTCCAGTTTTGAACGGAAGATATTTCCTTTTTCACCTTAGCCCTCTATGGGCTTCCAAATACACCTTTGCCAATTCCACAAGAACAGCCTAAGCGAAAGGCTCCTTGAAGGGAAAGATGTAACTCTGTGAGATGAATTAACAGAACACAGAGCAGATTCTCAGAAAGCTTCTTTCCAGTTTTGAACGGAAGATATTTCCTTTTTCACCATAGCCCTCTTTGGGCTTCCAAATATCCCTTTGCCAATTCCACAAGAACAGCTTTAGCGAAAGGCTTCTTGAAGGGAAAGATGTAACTCTGTGAGATGAATTAACAGAACACAGAGCAGTTTCTCAGAAAGCTTCTTTCCAGTTTTAAACGGAAGATATTTCCTTTTTCACCATAGCCCTCTATGGGCTTCCACATATCCCTTTGCCAATTCCACAAGAACAGCCTTAGCGAAAGGCTTCTTGAAGGGAAAGATGTAACTCTGTGAGATGAATTAACAGAACACCGAGCAGTTTCTCAGAAAGCTTCTTTCCAGTTTTGAACGGAAGGTATTTCCTTTTTCACCGTAGCCCTCTATGGGCTTCCAATATCCCTTTGCCAATTCCCCAAGAACAGCCTTAGCGAAAGGTTTCTTGAAGGGAAAGATGAAACTCTGTGAGATGAATTAACAGAACACAGAGCAGTTTCTCAGAAAGCTTCTTTCCACTTTTGAACGGAAGATATTTCCTTTTTCACCATAGCCCTCCATGGGCTTCCAAATATCCCTTTGCCAATTCCACAAGAACAGCCTTAGCGAAAGGCTAATTGAAGGGAAAGTTGTAACTCTGTGAGATGAATTAACAGAACACAGAGCAGTTTCTCAGAAAGCTTCTTGCCAGTTTTGAACGGAACATATTTCCTTTTTCACCATAGCCCTCTATAGGCTTCCAAATATCCCTTTGCCAATTCCACAAGAACAGCCTTAGGGAAAGACTTCTTGAAGGGAAAGATGTAACTCTGTGAGATGAATTAACACAACACAGAGCAGTTTCTCAGAAAGCTTCTTTCCAGTTTTGAACGGAAGATATTTCCTTTTTCACCATAGCCCTCTATGGGCTTCCAAATATCCCTTTGCCAATTCCACAAGAACAGCCTTAGCGAAAGGCTTCTTGAAGGGAAAGATGTAACTCTGTGAGATCAATTAACAGAACACAGAGCAGTTTCTCAGAAAGCTTCTTTCCAGTTTTGAACGGAAGATATGTCCTTTTTCACCATAGCCCTCTATGGGCTTCCAAATATCCCTTTGCCAATTCCACAAGAACAGCCTTAGCGAAAGGCTTCTTGAAGGGAAAGATGTAACTCTGTGAGATGAATTAACAGAACACAGAGCAGTTTCTCAGAAAGCTTCTTTCCAGTTTTGAACGGAAGATATTTCCTTTTTCACCATAGCCCTCTATGGGCTTCCAAATATCCCTTTGCCAATTCCACAAGAACACCCTTAGCGAAAGGCTTCTTGAAGAGAAAGATTTAACTCTGTGTGATGAATTAACAGAACACAGAGCAGTTTCTCAGAAAGCTTCTTTCCAGTTTTGAACGGAAGATATTTCCTTTTTCACCATAGCCCTCCATGGGCTTCCAAATATCCCTTTGCCAATTCCACAAGAACAGCCTTAGCGAAAGGCTTCTTGAAGGGAAAGATGTAACTGTGTGAGATGAATTAACAGAACACAGAGCAGTTTCTCAGAAAGCTTCTTTCCAGTTTTGATCGGAAGATATTTCCTTTTTCACCATAGCCCTCTATGGGCTTCCAAATATCCCTTTGCCAATTCCACAAGAACAGCCTTAGCGAAAGGCTTCTTGAAGGGAAAGATGTATCTCTGTGAGATGAATTAACAGAACACAGAGCAGTTTCTCAGAAAGCTTCTTTCCAGTTTTGAACGGAAGATATTTCCTTTTTCACCATAGCACTCTATGGGCTTCCAAATATCCCTATGCCAATTCCACAAGAACAGCCTTAGCGAAAGGCTTCTTGAAGAGAAAGATGTAACTCTGTGAGATGAATTAACAGAACACAGAGCAGTTTCTCAGAAAGCTTCTTTCCAGTTTTGAACGGAAGATATTTCCTTTTTCACCATAGCCCTCTATGGGCTTCCAAATATCCCTTTGCCAATTCCACAAGAACAGCCTTAGCGAAAGGCTTCTTGAAGGTAAAGATGTAACTCTGTGAGATGAATTAACAGAACACAGAGCAGTTTCTCAGAAAGCTTCTTTCCAGTTTTGAACGGAAGATATTTCCTTTTTCACCATAGCCCTCTATGGGCTTCCAAATATCCCTTTGCCAATTCCACAAGAACAGCCTTAGCGAAAGGCTTCTTGAAGGGAAAGATGTAACTCTGTGAGATGAATTAACAGAACACAGAGCAGTTTCTCAGAAAGCTTCTTTCCAGTTTTGAACGGAAGATATTTCCTTTTTCACCTTAGCCCTCTATGGGCTTCCAAATATCCCTTTGCCAATTCCACAAGAACAGCCTTAGCGAAAGGCTTCTTGAAGGGAAAGATGTAACTCTGTGAGATGAATTAACAGAACACAGAGCAGTTTCTCAGAAAGCTTCTTTCCAGTTTTGAACGGAAGATATTTACTTTTTCACCATAGCCCTCTATGGGCTTCCAAATATCCCTTTGCCAATTCCACAAGAACAGCCTTAGCGAAAGGCTTCTTGAAGGGAAAGATGTAACTCTGTGAGATGAATTAACAGAACATAGAGCAGTTTCTCAGAAAGCTTCTTTCCAGTTTTGAACGGAAGATATTTCCTTTTTCACCATAGCCCTATATGGGCTTCCGAATATCCCTTTGCCAATTCCACAAGAACAGCCTTAGCGAAAGGCTTCTTGAAGGGAAAGATGTAACTCTGTGAGATGAATTAACAGAACACAGAGCAGTTTCTCAGAAAGCTTCTTTCCAGTTTTCAACGGAAGATATTTCCTTTTTCACCATAGGCCTCTATGGGCTTCCAAATATCCCTTTGCCAATTCCACAAGAACAGCCTTTGCGAAAGGCTTCTTGAAGGGAAAGATGTAACTCTGTGAGATGAATTAACAGAACACAGAGCAGTTTCTCAGAAAGCTTCTTTACAGTTTTGAACGGAAGATATTTCCTTTTTCACCATAGCCCTCTAAGGGCTTCCAAATATCCCTTTGCCAATTCCACAAGAACAGCCTTAGCGAAAGGCTTCTTGAAGGGAAAGATGTAACTCGGTGAGATGAATTAACAGAACACAAAGCAGTTTCTCAGAAAGCTTCTTTCCAATTTTGAACGGAAGATATTTCCTTTTTCACCATAGCCCTCTATGGGCTTCCAAATATCCCTTTGCCATTTCCACAAGAACAGCCTTAGCGAAAGGCTTCTTCAAGACAAAGATGTAACTCTGTGAGATGAATTAACAGAACACAGAGCAGTTTCTCAGAACGCTTCTTTCCAGTTTTGAACGGAAGATATTTCCTTTTTCACCATAGGCCTCTATGGGCTTCCAAATATCCCTTTGCCAATTCCACAAGAACAGCCTTTGCGAAAGGCTTCTTTAAGGGAAAGATGTAACTCTGTGAGATGAATTAACAGAACACAGAGCAGTTTCTCAGAAAGCTTCTTTCCAGTTTTGAACGGAAGATATTTCCTTTTTCACCATAGCCCTCTATGGGCTTCCAAATATCCCTTTGCCAATTCCACAAGAACAGCCTTAGCGAAAGGCTTCTTGAAGGGAAAGATGTAACTCTGTGAGATGAATTAACAGAACACAGAGCAGTTTCCCAGAAAGCTTCTTTCCAGTTTTGAACGGAAGATATTTCCTTTTTCACCATAGCCCTCTATGGGCTTCCAAATATCCCTTTGCCAATTCCACCAGAACAGCCTTAGCGAAAGGCTTCCTGAAGGGAAAGATGTAACTCTGTGAGATGAATTAACAGAACACAGAGCAGTTTCTCAGAAAGCTTCTTTCCAGTTTTGAACGGAAGATATTTCCTTTTTCACCTTAGCCCTCTATGGGCTTCCAAATATCCCTTTGCCAATTCCACAAAAACAGCCTTAGCGAAAGGCTTCTTGAAGGGAAAGATGTAACTCTGTGAGATGAATTAACAGAACACAGAGCAGTTTCTCAGAAAGCTTCTTTCCAGTTTTGAACGGAAGATATTTCCTTTTTCACCATAGCCCTCTATGGGCTTCCAAACATCCCTTTGCAATTCCACAAGAACAGCCTTGGCGAAAGGCTTCTTGAAGGGAAAGATGTAACTCTGTGAGATGAATTAACAGAACACAGAGCAGTTTCTCAGAAAGCTTCTTTCCAGTTTTGAACGGAAGATATTTCCTTTTTCACCATAGCCCTCTATGGGCTTCCGAATATCCCTTTGCCAATTCCACAAGAACAGCATTAGCGAAAGGCTTCTTGAAGGGAAAGATGTAACTCTGTGAGATGAATTAACAGAACACAGAGCAGTTTCTCAGAAAGCTTCTTTCCAGTTTTGAACGGAAGATATTTCCTTTTTCACCATAGCCCTCTATGGGCTTCAAATATCCCTTTGCCAATTCCACAAGAACAGCCTTAGCGAAAGGCTTCTTGAAGGGAAAGATGTAACTCTGTTAGATGAATTAACAGAACACAGAGCAATTTCTCAGAAAGCTTCTTTCCAGTTTTGAACGGAAGATATTTCCTTTTTCACCATAGCGCTCTATGGGCTTCCAAATATCCCTTTGCCAATTCAAAAAGAACAGCCTTAGCGAAAGGCTTCTTGAAGGGAAAGATGTAACTCTGTGAGATGAATTAACAGAACACAGAGCAGTTTCTCAGAAAGCTTCTTTCCAGTTTTGAACGGAAGATATTTCCTTTTTCACCATAGCCCTCTATGGGCTTCCAAATATCCCTTTGCCAATTCCACAAGAACAGACTTAGCGAAAGGCTTCTTGAAGGGAAAGATGTAACTCCGTAATTGAATTAACAGAACACAGAGCAGTTTCTCAGAAAGCTTCTTTCCAGTTTTGAACGGAAGATATTTCCTTTTTCACCATAGCCCCCTATGTTCTTCCAAATATCCCTTTGCCAATTCCACAAGAACAGCCTTAGCGAAAGGTTTCTTGAAGGGAAAGATGTAACTCTGTGAGATGTATTAACAGAACACAGAGCAGATTCTCAGAAAGCTTCTTTCCAGTTTTGAACGGAAGATATTTCCTTTTTCACCATAGCCCTCTTTGGGCTTCCAAATATCCCTTTGCCAATTCCACAAGAACAGCTTTAGCGAAAGGCTTCTTGAAGGGAAAGATGTAACTCTGTGAGATGAATTAACAGAACACAGAGCAGTTTCTCAGAAAGCTTCTTTCCAGTTTTGAACGGAAGATATTTCCTTTTTCACCATAGCCCTCTATGGGCTTCCACATATCCCTTTGCCAATTCCACAAGAACAGCCTTAGGGAAAGGCTTCTTGAAGGGAAAGATGTAACTCTGTGAGATGAATTAACAGAACACCGAGCAGTTTCTCAGAAAGCTTCTTTCCAGTTTTGAACGGAAGGTATTTCCTTTTTCACCGTAGCCCTCTATGGGCTTCCAATATCCCTTTGCCAATTCCCCAAGAACAGCCTTAGCGAAAGGTTTCTTGAAGGGAAAGATGAAACTCTGTGAGATGAATTAACAGAACACAGAGCAGTTTCTCAGAAAGCTTCTTTCCACTTTTGAACGGAAGATATTTCCTTTTTCACCATAGCCCTCCATGGGCTTCCAAATATCCCTTTGCCAATTCCACAAGAACAGCCTTAGCGAAAGGCTAATTGAAGGGAAAGTTGTAACTCTGTGAGATGAATTAACAGAACACAGAGCAGTTTCTCAGAAAGCTTCTTGCCAGTTTTGAACGGAACATATTTCCTTTTTCACCATAGCCCTCTATAGGCTTCCAAATATCCCTTTGCCAATTCCACAAGAACAGCCTTAGGGAAAGACTTCTTGAAGGGAAAGATGTAACTCTGTGAGATGAATTAACACAACACAGAGCAGTTTCTCAGAAAGCTTCTTTCCAGTTTTGAACGGAAGATATTTCCTTTTTCACCATAGCCCTCTATGGGCTTCCAAATATCCCTTTGCCAATTCCACAAGAACAGCCTTAGCGAAAGGCTTCTTGAAGGGAAAGATGTAACTCTGTGAGATGAATTAACAGAACACAGAGCAGTTTCTCAGAAAGCTTCTTTACAGTTTTGAACGGAAGATATTTCCTTTTTCACCATAGCCCTCTAAGGGCTTCCAAATATCCCTTTGCCAATTCCACAAGAACAGCCTTAGCGAAAGGCTTCTTGAAGGGAAAGATGTAACTCGGTGAGATGAATTAACAGAACACAAAGCAGTTTCTCAGAAAGCTTCTTTCCAATTTTGAACGGAAGATATTTCCTTTTTCACCATAGCCCTCTATGGGCTTCCAAATATCCCTTTGCCATTTCCACAAGAACAGCCTTAGCGAAAGGCTTCTTCAAGACAAAGATGTAACTCTGTGAGATGAATTAACAGAACACAGAGCAGTTTCTCAGAACGCTTCTTTCCAGTTTTGAACGGAAGATATTTCCTTTTTCACCATAGGCCTCTATGGGCTTCCAAATATCCCTTTGCCAATTCCACAAGAACAGCCTTTGCGAAAGGCTTCTTTAAGGGAAAGATGTAACTCTGTGAGATGAATTAACAGAACACAGAGCAGTTTCTCAGAAAGCTTCTTTCCAGTTTTGAACGGAAGATATTTCCTTTTTCACCATAGCCCTCTATGGGCTTCCAAATATCCCTTTGCCAATTCCACAAGAACAGCCTTAGCGAAAGGCTTCTTGAAGGGAAAGATGTAACTCTGTGAGATGAATTAACAGAACACAGAGCAGTTTCCCAGAAAGCTTCTTTCCAGTTTTGAACGGAAGATATTTCCTTTTTCACCATAGCCCTCTATGGGCTTCCAAATATCCCTTTGCCAATTCCACCAGAACAGCCTTAGCGAAAGGCTTCCTGAAGGGAAAGATGTAACTCTGTGAGATGAATTAACAGAACACAGAGCAGTTTCTCAGAAAGCTTCTTTCCAGTTTTGAACGGAAGATATTTCCTTTTTCACCTTAGCCCTCTATGGGCTTCCAAATATCCCTTTGCCAATTCCACAAAAACAGCCTTAGCGAAAGGCTTCTTGAAGGGAAAGATGTAACTCTGTGAGATGAATTAACAGAACACAGAGCAGTTTCTCAGAAAGCTTCTTTCCAGTTTTGAACGGAAGATATTTCCTTTTTCACCATAGCCCTCTATGGGCTTCCAAACATCCCTTTGCCAATTCCACAAGAACAGCCTTGGCGAAAGGCTTCTTGAAGGGAAAGATGTAACTCTGTGAGATGAATTAACAGAACACAGAGCAGTTTCTCAGAAAGCTTCTTTCCAGTTTTGAACGGAAGATATTTCCTTTTTCACCATAGCCCTCTATGGGCTTCCGAATATCCCTTTGCCAATTCCACAAGAACAGCATTAGCGAAAGGCTTCTTGAAGGGAAAGATGTAACTCTGTGAGATGAATTAACAGAACACAGAGCAGTTTCTCAGAAAGCTTCTTTCCAGTTTTGAACGGAAGATATTTCCTTTTTCACCATAGCCCTCTATGGGCTTCAAATATCCCTTTGCCAATTCCACAAGAACAGCCTTAGCGAAAGGCTTCTTGAAGGGAAAGATGTAACTCTGTTAGATGAATTAACAGAACACAGAGCAATTTCTCAGAAAGCTTCTTTCCAGTTTTGAACGGAAGATATTTCCTTTTTCACCATAGCGCTCTATGGGCTTCCAAATATCCCTTTGCCAATTCAAAAAGAACAGCCTTAGCGAAAGGCTTCTTGAAGGGAAAGATGTAACTCTGTGAGATGAATTAACAGAACACAGAGCAGTTTCTCAGAAAGCTTCTTTCCAGTTTTGAACGGAAGATATTTCCTTTTTCACCATAGCCCTCTATGGGCTTCCAAATATCCCTTTGCCAATTCCACAAGAACAGCCTTAGCGAAAGGCTTCTTGAAGGGAAAGATGTAACTCTGTGAGATGAATTAACAGAACACAGAGCAGTTTCTCAGAAAGCTTCTTTCCAGTTTTGAACGGAAGATATTTCCTTTTTCACCATAGCCCCCTATGGGCTTCCAAATATCCCTTTGCCAATTCCACAAGAACAGCCTTAGTGAAAGGCTTCTTGAAGGGAAAGATGTAACTCTGTGAGATGAATTAACAGAACACAGAGCAGTTTCTCAGAAAGCTTCTTTCCAGTTTTGAACGGAAGATATTTAATTTTTCACCATAGCCCTCTATGGGCTTCCAAATATCCCTTTGCCAATTCCACAAGAACAGCCTTAGCGAAAGGAATCTTGAAGGGAAAGATGTAACTCTGTTAGATGAATTAACAGAACACAGAGCACTTTCTCAGAAAGCTTCTTTCCAGTTTTGAACGGAAGATATTTCCTTTTTCACCATAGCCCTCTATGGGCTTCCAAATATCCCTTTGCCAATTCCACAAGAACAGCCTTAGCGAAAGGCTTCTTGAAGGGAAAGATGTAACTCTGTGAGATGAATTAACAGAACACAGAGCAGTTTCTCAGAAAGCTTCTTTCCAGTTTTGAACGGAAGATATTTCCTTTTTCACCACAGCCCTCTATGGGCTTCCAAATATCCCTTTGCCAATTCCACAAGAACAGCCTTAGCGAAAGGCTTCTTGAAGGGAAAGATGTAACTCTGTGAGATGAATTAACAGAACACAGAGCAGTTTCTCAGAAAGCTTCTTTCCAGT
This sequence comes from Chlorocebus sabaeus, assembly GCF_047675955.1. NCBI lineage: Eukaryota > Metazoa > Chordata > Mammalia > Primates > Cercopithecidae > Chlorocebus > Chlorocebus sabaeus. The sequence goes on along the minus strand of NW_027327752.1, from coordinate 15,592 downwards.
TTTGAACGGAAGATATTTCCTTTTTCACCATAGCCCTCTATGGGCTTCCAAATATCCCTTTGCCAATTCCACAAGAACAGCCTTAGCGAAAGGCTTCTTGAAGGGAAAGATGTAACTCTGTGAGATGAATTAACAGAACACAGAGCAGTTTCTCAGAAAGCTTCTTTCCAGTTTTGAACGGAAGATATTTCCTTTTTCACCACAGCCCTCTATGGGCTTCCAAATATCCCTTTGCCAATTCCACAAGAACAGCCTTAGCGAAAGGCTTCTTGAAGGGAAAGATGTAACTCTGTGAGATGAATTAACAGAACACAGAGCAGTTTCTCAGAAAGCTTCTTTCCAGTTTTGAACGGAAGATATTTCCTTTTTCACCATAGCTCTCTATGGGCTTCCAAATATCCCTTTGCCAATTCCACAAGAACAGCCTTAGCGAAAGGCTTCTTGAAGGCAAAGATGTAACTCTGTGAGATGAATTAACAGAACACAGAGCAGTTTCTCAGAAAGCTTCTTTCCAGTTTTGAACGGAAGATATTTCCTTTTTCACCATAGCCCTCTATGGGATTCCAAATATCCCTTTGCCAATTCCACAAGAACAGCCTTAGAGAAAGGCTTCTTGAAGGGAAAGATGTAACTGTGTGAGATGAATTAACAGAACACAGAGCAGTTTCTCAGAAAGCTTCTTTCCAGTTTTGAACGGAAGATATTTCCTTTTTCACCATAGCCCTCTATGGGCTTCCAAATATCCCTTTGCCAATTCCACAAGAACAGCCTTAGCGAAAGGCTTCTTGAAGGGAAAGATGTAACTCTGTGAGATGAATTAACAGAACACAGAGCAGTTTCTCAGAAAGCTTCTTTCCAGTTTTGAACGGAAGATATTTCCTTTTTCACCATAGCCCTCTATGGGCTTCCAAATATCCCTTTGCCAATCCAACAAGAACAGCCTTAGCGAAAGGCTTCTTGAAGGGAAAGATGTAACTCTGTGAGATGAATTAACAGAACACAGAGCAGTTTCTCAGAAAGCTTCTTTCCAGTTTTGAACGGAAGATATTTCCTTTTTCACCATAGCCCTCTATGGGCTTCCAAATATCCCTTTGCCAATTCCACAAGAACAGCCTTAGCGAAAGGCTTCTTGAAGGGAAAGATGTAACTCTGTGAGATGAATTAACAGAACACAGAGCAGTTTCTCAGAAAGCTTCTTTCCAGTTTTGAACGGAAGATATTTCCTTTTTCACCATAGCCCTCTATGGGCTTCCAAATATCCCTTTGCCAATTCCACAAGAACAGCCTTAGCGAAAGGCTTCTTGAAGGGAAAGATGTAACTCTGTGAGATGAATTAACAGAACACAGAGCAGTTTCTCAGAAAGCTTTTTTCCAGTTTTGAACGGAAGATATTTCCTTTTTCACCATAGCCCTCTATGGGCTTCCAAATATCCCTTTGCCAATTCCACAAGAACAGCCTTAGCGAAAGGCTTCTTCAAGACAAAGATGTAACTCTGTGAGATGAATTAACAGAACACAGAGCAGTTTCTCAGAAAGCTTCTTTCCAGTTTTGAACGGAAGATATTTCCTTTTTCACCATAGCCCTCTATGGGCTTCCAAATATCCCTTTGCCAATTCCACAAGAACAGCCTTAGCGAAAGGCTTCTTGAAGGGAAAGATGTAACTCTGTGAGGTGAATTAACAGAACACAGAGCAGTTTCTCAGAAAGCTTCTTTCCTGTTTTGAACGGAAGATATTTCCTTTTTCACCATAGCCCTCTATGGGCTTCCAAATATCCCTTTGCCAATTCCACAAGAACAGCCTTAGCGAAAGGCTCCTTGAAGGGAAAGATGTAACTCTGTGAGATGAATTAACAGAACACAGAGCAGTTTCTCAGAAAGCTTCTTTCCAGTTTTGAACGGAAGATATTTCCACTTTTCACCATAGCCCTCTATGGGCTTCCAAATATCCCTTTGCCAATTCCACAAGAACAGCCTTAGCGAAAGTCTTCTTGAAGGGAAAGATGTAACACTGTGAGATGAATTAACAGAACACAGAGCAGTTTCTCAGAAAGCTTCTTTCCAGTTTTGAACGGAAGATATTTCCTTTTTCACCATAGCCCTCTATGGGCTTCCAAATATCCCTTTGCCAATTCCACAAGAACAGCCTTAGCGAAAGGAATCTTGAAGGGAAAGATGTAACTCTGTTAGATGAATTAACAGAACACAGAGCACTTTCTCAGAAAGCTTCTTTCCAGTTTTGAACGGAAGATATTTCCTTTTTCACCATAGCCCCCTATGGGCTTCCAAATATCCCTTTGCCAATTCCACAAGAACAGCCTTAGTGAAAGGCTTCTTGAAGGGAAAGATGTAACTCTGTGAGATGAATTAACAGAACACAGAGCAGTTTCTCAGAAAGCTTCTTTCCAGTTTTGAACGGAAGATATTTCCTTTTTCACCATAGCCCTCTATGGGCTTCCAAATATCCCTTTGCCAATTCCACAAGAACAGCCGTAGCGAAAGGAATCTTGAAGGGAAAGATGTAACTCTGTTAGATGAATTAACAGAACACAGAGCACTTTCTCAGAAAGCTTCTTTCCAGTTTTGAACGGAAGATATTTCCTTTTTCACCATAGCCCTCTATGGGCTTCCAAATATCCCTTTGCCAATTGCACAAGAACAGCTTTAGCGAAAGGCTTCTTCAAGACAAAGATGTAACTCTGTGAGATGAATTAACAGAACACAGAGCAGTTTCTCAGAAAGCTTCTTTCCAGTTTTGAACGGAAGATATTTCCTTTTTCACCATAGCCCTCTATGGGCTTCCAAATATCCCTTTGCCAATTCCCCAAGAACAGCCTTAGCTAAAAGGCTTCTTGAAGGTAAAGATGTAACTCTGTGAGATGAATTAACAGAACACAGAGCAGTTTCTCAGAAAGCTTCTTTCCAGTTTTGAACGGAAGATATTTCCTTTTTCACGATAGCCCTCTATGGGCTTCCAAATATCCCTTTGCCAATTGCACAAGAACAGCCTTAGCGAAAGGCTTCTTCAAGACAAAGATGTAACTCTGTGAGATGAATTAACAGAACACAGAGCAGTTTCTCAGAAAGCTTCTTTCCAGTTTTGAACGGAAGATATTTCCTTTTTCACCATAGCCCTCTATGGGCTTCCAAATATCCCTTTGCCAATTCCCCAAGAACAGCCTTAGCGAAAGGCTTCTTGAAGGGAAAGATGTAACTCTGTGAGATGAATTAACAGAACACAGAGCAGTTTCTCAGAAAGCTTCTTTCCAGTTTTGAACGGAAGATATTTCCTTTTTCACCATAGCCCTCTATGGGCTTCCAAATATCCCTTTGCCAATTCCACAAGAACAGCCTTAGCGAAAGGCTTCTTGAAGGAAAAGATGTAACTCTGTGAGATGAATTAACAGAACACAGAGCAGTTTCTCAGAAAGCTTCTTTCCAGTTTTGAACGGAAGATATTTCCTGTTTCACCATAGCCCTCCATAGGCTTCCAAATATACCTTTGCCAATTCCACAAAAAGAGCCTTAGCGAAAGGCTTCTTGAAGGGAAAGATGTAACTCTGTGAGATGAATTAACAGAACACAGAGCAGTTTCTCAGAAAGCTTCTTTCCAGTTTTGAACGGAAGATATTTCCTTTCTCCCGTAGCCCTCTATGGGCTTCCAAATATCCCTTTGCCAATTCCACAAGAACAGCCTTAGCGAAAGGCTTCTTGAAGGGAAAGATGTAACTCTGTGAGATGAATTAACAGAACACAGAGCAGTTTCTCAGAAAGCTTCTTTCCAGTTTTGAACGGAAGATATTTCCTTTTTCAGCATAGCCCTCTATGGGCTTCCAAATATCCCTTTGCCATTTCCACAAGAACAGCCTTAGGGAAAGGCTTCTTGAAGGGAAAGATGTAACTCTGTGAGATGAATTAACAGAACACGGAGCAGTTTCTCAGAAAGCTTGTTTCCAGTTTTGAACGGAAGATATTTCCTTTTTCACCATAGCCTTCTATGGGCTTCCAAATATCCCTTTGCCAATTTCCCAAGAACAGCCTTAGCGAAAGGCTGCTTCAAGGGACAGATGTAACTCTGTGAGATGAATTAACAGAACACAGAGCAGTTTCTCAGAAAGCTTCTTTCCAGTTTTGAACGGAAGATATTTCTTTTTCACCATAGCCCTCTATGGGCTTCCAAATATCCCTTTGCCAATTCCACAAGAACAGCCTTAGCGAAAGTCTTCTTGAAGGGAAAGATGTAACTCTGTGAGATGAATTAACAGAACACAGAGCAGTTTCTCAGATAGCTTCTTTCCAGTTTTGAACGGAAGATATTTCCTTTTTCACCATAGCCCTCTATGGGCTTCCAAATATCCCTTTGCCAAATCCACAAGAACAGACTTAGCGAAAGGCCTCTTGAAGGGAAAGATGTAACTCTGTGAGATGAATTAACAGAACACAGAGCAGTTTCTCAGAAAGCTTCTTTCCAGTTTTGAACGGAAGATATTTCCTTTTTCACCATAGCCCTCTATGGGCTTCCAAATATCCCTTTGCCAATTCCACAAGAACAGCCTTAGCGAAAGGCTTCTTGAAGGGAAAGATGTAACTCTGTGAGATGAATTAACAGAACACAGAGCAGTTTCTCAGAAAGCTTCTTTCCAGTTTTGAACGGAAGATATTTCCTTTTTCACCATAGCCCTCTATGGGCTTCCAAATATCCCTTTGCCAATTCCACAAGAACAGACTTAGCGAAAGGCTTCTTGAAGGGAAAGATGTAACTCTGTGAGATGAATTAACAGAACACAGAGCAGTTTCTCAGAAAGCTTCTTTCCACTTTTGAACGGAAGATATTTCCTTTTTCACCATAGCCCTCTATGGGCTTCCAAATATCCCTTTGCCAATTCCACAAGAACAGCCTTAGCGAAAGGCTTCTTGAAGGGAAAGATGTAACTCTGTGAGATGAATTAACAGAACACAGAGCAGTTTCTCAGAAAGCTTCTTTCCAGTTTTGAACGGAAGATATTTCCTTTTTTACCATAGCCCTCTATGGGCTTCCAAATATCCCTTTGCCAATTCCACAAGAACAGCCTTAGCGAAAGGCTTCTTGAAGGGAAAGATGTAACTCTGTGAGATGAATTAACAGAACACAGAGCAGTTTCTCAGAAAGCTTCTTTCCAGTTTTGAACGGAAGATATTTCCTTTTTCACCATAGCCCTCTATGGGCTTCCAAATATCCCTTTGCCAATTCCACAAGAACAGACTTAGCGAAAGGCCTCTTGAAGGGAATGATGTAACTCTGTGAGATCAATTAACAGAACACAGAGCAGTTTCTCAGAAAGCTTCTTTCCAGTTTTGAACGGAAGATATTTCCTTTTTCACCATAGCCCTCTATGGGCTTCCAAATATCCCTTTGCCAATTGCACAAGAACAGCCTTAGCGAAAGGCTTCTTCAAGACAAAGATGTAACTCTGTGAGATGAATTAACAGAACACAGAGCAGTTTCTCAGAAAGCTTCTTTCCAGTTTTGAACGGAAGATATTTCCTTTTTCACCATAGCCCTCTATGGGCTTCCAAATATCCCTTTGCCAATTGCACAAGAACAGCCTTAGCGAAAGGCTTCTTCAAGACAAAGATGTAACTCTGTGAGATGAATTAACAGAACACAGAGCAGTTTCTCAGAAAGCTTCTTTCCAGTTTTGAACGGAAGATATTTCCTTTTTCACCATAGCCCTCTATGGGCTTCCAAATATCCCTTTGCCAATTCCCCAAGAACAGCCTTAGCTAAAGGCTTCTTCAAGACAAAGATGTAACTCTGTGAGATGAATTAACAGAACACAGAGCAGTTTCTCAGAAAGCTTCTTTCCAGTTTTGAACGGAAGATATTTCCTTTTTCACCATAGCCCTCTATGGGCTTCCAAATATCCCTTTGCCAATTCCCCAAGAACAGCCTTAGCGAAAGGCTTCTTGAAGGGAAAGATGTAACTCTGTGAGATGAATTAACAGAACACAGAGCAGTTTCTCAGAAAGCTTCTTTCCAGTTTTGAACGGAAGATATTTCCTTTTTCACCATAGCCCTCTATGGGCTTCCAAATATCCCTTTGCCAATTGCACAAGAACAGCCTTAGCGAAAGGCTTCTTCAAGACAAAGATGTAACTCTGTGAGATGAATTAACAGAACACAGAGTAGTTTCTCAGAAAGCTTCTTTCCAGTTTTCAACGGAAAATATTTCCTTTTTCACCATAGCCCTCTATGGGCTTCCAAATATCCCTTTGCCAATTCCACAAGAACAGCCTTAGCGAAAGGCTTCTTGAAGGGAAAGATGTAACTCTGTGAGATGAATTAACAGAACACAGAGCAGTTTCTCAGAAAGCTTCTTTCCAGTTTTGAACGGAAGATATTTCCTTTTTCACCATAGCCCTCTATGGGTTTCCAAATATCCCTTTGCCAATTCCACAAGAACAGCCTTAGCGAAAGGCTTCTTGAAGGGAAAGATGTAACTCTGTGAGATGAATTAACAGAACACAGAGCAGTTTCTCAGAAAGCTTCTTTCCAGTTTTGAACGGAAGATATTTCCTTTTTCACCATAGCCTTCTAGGGGTTACAAATATCCCTTTGCCAATTCCACAAGAAGAGCCTTAGCGAAAGGCTTCTTGAAGGGAAAGATGTAACTCTGTGAGATGAATTAACAGAACACAGAACAGTTTCTCAGAAAGCTTCTTTCCAGTTTTGAACGGAAGATATTTAATTTTTCACCATAGCCCTCTATGGGCTTCCAAATATCCCTTTGCCAATTACACAAGAACAGCCTTAGCGAAAGGCTTCTTGAAGGGAAAGATGTAACTCTGTGAGATGAATTAACAGAACACAGAGCAGTTTCTCAGAAAGCTTCTTTCCAGTTTTGAACGGAAGATATTTCCTTTTTCACCATAGCCCTCTATGGGCTTCCAAATATCCCTTTGCCAATTCCACAAGAGCAGCCTTAGCGAAAGGCTTCTTCAAGACAAAGATGTAACTCTGGGAGATGAATTAACAGAACACAGAGCAGTTTCTCAGAAAGCTTCTTTCCAGTTTTGAACGGAAGATATTTCCTTTTTCACCATAGCCCTCTATGGGCTTCCAAATATCCCTTTGCCAATTCCACAAGAACAGCCTTAGCGAAAGGCTTCTTGAAGGGAAAGATGTAACTCTGTGAGGTGAATTAACAGAACACAGAGCAGTTTCTCAGAAAGCTTCTTTCCTGTTTTGAACGGAAGATATTTCCTTTTTCACCATAGCCCTCTATGGGCTTCCAAATATCCCTTTGCCAATTCCACAAGAACAGCCTTAGCGAAAGGCTCCTTGAAGGGAAAGATGTAACTCTGTGAGATGAATTAACAGAACACAGAGCAGTTTCTCAGAAAGCTTCTTTCCAGTTTTGAACGGAAGATATTTCCTTTTTCACCATAGCCCTCTATGGGCTTCCAAATATCCCTTTGCCAATTCCCCAAGAACAGCCTTAGCTAAAGGCTTCTTGAAGGTAAAGATGTAACTCTGTGAGATGAATTAACAGAACACAGAGCAGTTTCTCAGAAAGCTTCTTTCCAGTTTTGAACGGAAGATATTTCCTTTTTCACCATAGCCCTCTATGGGCTTCCAAGTATCCCTTTGCCAATTGCACAAGAACAGCCTTAGCGAAAGGCTTCTTCAAGACAAAGATGTAACTCTGTGAGATGAATTAACAGAACACAGAGCAGTTTCTCAGAAAGCTTCTTTCCAGTTTTGAACGGAAGATATTTCCTTTTTCACCATAGCCCTCTATGGGCTTCCAAATATCCCTTTGCCAATTCCCCAAGAACAGCCTTAGCGAAAGGCTTCTTGAAGGGAAAGATGTAACTCTGTGAGATGAATTAACAGAACACAGAACAGTTTCTCAGAAAGCTTCTTTCCAGTTTTGAACGGAAGATATTTCCTTTTTCACCATAGCCCTCTATGGGCTTCCAAATATCCCTTTGCCAATTGAACAAGAACAGCCTTAGCGAAAGGCTTCTTCAAGACAAAGATGTAACTCTGTGAGATGAATTAACAGAACACAGAGCAGTTTCTCAGAAAGCTTCTTTCCAGTTTTGAACGGAAGATATTTCCTTTTTCACCATAGCCCTCTATGGGCTTCCAAATATCCCTTTGCCAATTCCACAAAAAGAGCCTTAGCGAAAGGCTTCTTGAAGGGAAAGATGTAACTCTGTGAGATGAATTAACAGAACACAGAGCAGTTTCTCAGAAAGCTTCTTTCCAGTTTTGAACGGAAGATATTTCCTGTTTCACCATAGCCCTCTATGGGCTTCCAAATATCCCTTTGCCAATTCCACAAGAACAGCCTTAGCGAAAGGAATCTTGAAGGGAAAGATGTAACTCTGTTAGATGAATTAACAGAACACAGAGCAATTTCTCAGAAAGCTTCTTTCCAGTTTTGAACGGAAGATATTTCCTTTTTCACCATAGCCCTCTAAGGGCTTCCAAATATCCCTTTGCCAATTCCACAAGAACAGCCTTAGGGAAAGGCTTCTTGAAGGGAAAGATGTAACTCTGTGAGATGAATTAACAGAACACGGAGCAGTTTCTCAGAAAGCTTGTTTCCAGTTTTGAACGGAAGATATTTCCTTTTTCACCATAGCCTTCTATGGGCTTCCAAATATCCCTTTGCCAATTTCCCAAGAACAGCCTTAGCGAAAGGCTGCTTCAAGGGACAGATGTAACTCTGTGAGATGAATTAACAGAACACAGAGCAGTTTCTCAGAAAGCTTCTTTCCAGTTTTGAACGGAAGATATTTCTTTTTCACCATAGCCCTCTATGGGCTTCCAAATATCCCTTTGCCAATTCCACAAGAACAGCCTTAGCGAAAGTCTTCTTGAAGGGAAAGATGTAACTCTGTGAGATGAATTAACAGAACACAGAGCAGTTTCTCAGATAGCTTCTTTCCAGTTTTGAACGGAAGATATTTCCTTTTTCACCATAGCCCTCTATGGGCTTCCAAATATCCCTTTGCCAAATCCACAAGAACAGACTTAGCGAAAGGCCTCTTGAAGGGAAAGATGTAACTCTATGAGATGAATTAACAGAACACAGAGCAGTTTCTCAGAAAGCTTCTTTCCAGTTTTGAACGGAAGATATTTCCTTTTTCACCATAGCCCTCTATGGGCTTCCAAATATCCCTTTGCCAATTCCACAAGAACAGCCTTAGCGAAAGGCTTCTTGAAGGGAAAGATGTAACTCTGTGAGATGAATTAACAGAACACAGAGCAGTTTCTCAGAAAGCTTCTTTCCAGTTTTGAACGGAAGATATTTCCTTTTTCACCATAGCCCTCTATGGGCTTCCAAATATCCCTTTGCCAATTCCACAAGAACAGACTTAGCGAAAGGCTTCTTGAAGGGAAAGATGTAACTCTGTGAGATGAATTAACAGAACACAGAGCAGTTTCTCAGAAAGCTTCTTTCCACTTTTGAACGGAAGATATTTCCTTTTTCACCATAGCCCTCTATGGGCTTCCAAATATCCCTTTGCCAATTCCACAAGAACAGCCTTAGCGAAAGGCTTCTTGAAGGGAAAGATGTAACTCTGTGAGATGAATTAACAGAACACAGAGCAGTTTCTCAGAAAGCTTCTTTCCAGTTTTGAACGGAAGATATTTCCTTTTTCACCATAGCCCTCTATGGGCTTCCAAATATCCCTTTGCCAATTCCACAAGAACAGCCTTAGCGAAAGGAATCTTGAAGGGAAAGATGTAACTCTGTTAGATGAATTAACAGAACACAGAGCACTTTCTCAGAAAGCTTCTTTCCAGTTTTGAACGGAAGATATTTCCTTTTTCACCATAGCCCCCTATGGGCTTCCAAATATCCCTTTGCCAATTCCACAAGAACAGCCTTAGTGAAAGGCTTCTTGAAGGGAAAGATGTAACTCTGTGAGATGAATTAACAGAACACAGAGCAGTTTCTCAGAAAGCTTCTTTCCAGTTTTGAACGGAAGATATTTCCTTTTTCACAATAGCCCTCTATGGGCTTCCAAATATCCCTTTGCCAATTCCACAAGAACAGCCGTAGCGAAAGGAATCTTGAAGGGAAAGATGTAACTCTGTTAGATGAATTAACAGAACACAGAGCACTTTCTCAGAAAGCTTCTTTCCAGTTTTGAACGGAAGATATTTCCTTTTTCACCATAGCCCTCTATGGGCTTCCAAATATCCCTTTGCCAATTCCACAAGAACAGCCTTAGCGAAAGGCTTCTTGAAGGGAAAGATGTAACTCTGTGAGATGAATTAACAGAACACAGAGCAGTTTCTCAGAAAGCTTCTTTCCAGTTTTGAACGGAAGATATTTCCTTTTTCACCATAGCCCTCTATGGGCTTCCAAATATCCCTTTGCCAATTGCACAAGAACAGCCTTAGCGAAAGGCTTCTTCAAGACAAAGATGTAACTCTGTGAGATGAATTAACAGAACACAGAGCAGTTTCTCAGAAAGCTTCTTTCCAGTTTTGAACGGAAGATATTTCCTTTTTCACCATAGCCCTCTATGGGCTTCCAAATATCCCTTTGCCAATTCCCCAAGAACAGCCTTAGCTAAAGGCTTCTTGAAGGTAAAGATGTAACTCTGTGAGATGAATTAACAGAACACAGAGCAGTTTCTCAGAAAGCTTCTTTCCAGTTTTGAACGGAAGATATTTCCTTTTTCACCATAGCCCTCTATGGGCTTCCAAATATCCCTTTGCCAATTGCACAAGAACAGCCTTAGCGAAAGGCTTCTTCAAGACAAAGATGTAACTCTGTGAGATGAATTAACAGAACACAGAGCAGTTTCTCAGAAAGCTTCTTTCCAGTTTTGAACGGAAGATATTTCCTTTTTCACCATAGCCCTCTATGGGCTTCCAAATATCCCTTTGCCAATTCCACAAGAACAGCCTTAGCGAAAGGCTTCTTGAAGGGAAAGATGTAACTCTGTGAGATGAATTAACAGAACACAGAGCAGTTTCTCAGAAAGCTTCTTTCCGGTTTTGAACGGAAGATATTTCCTTTTTCACCATAGCCCTCTATGGGCTTCCAAATATCCCTTTGCCAATTGCACAAGAACAGCCTTAGCGAAAGGCTTCTTCAAGACAAAGATGTAACTCTGTGAGATGAATTAACAGAACACAGAGCAGTTTCTCAGAAAGCTTCTTTCCAGTTTTGAACGGAAGATATTTCCTTTTTCACCATAGCCCTCTATGGGCTTCCAAATATCCCTTTGCCAATTCCACAAGAACAGCCTTAGCGAAAGGCTTCTTGAAGGGAAAGATGTAACTCTGTGAGATGAATTAACAGAACACAGAGCAGTTTCTCAGAAAGCTTCTTTCCAGTTTTGAACGGAAGATATTTCCTTTTTCACCATAGCCCTCTATGGGCTTCCAAATATCCCTTTGCCAATTCCACAAGAACAGCCTTAGCGAAAGGAATCTTGAAGGGAAAGATGTAACTCTGTTAGATGAATTAACAGAACACAGAGCAATTTCTCAGAAAGCTTCTTTCCAGTTTTGAACGGAAGATATTTCCTTTTTCACCATAGCCCTCTAAGGGCTTCCAAATATCCCTTTGCCAATTCCACAAGAACAGCCTTAGCTAAAGGCTTCTTGAAGGGAAAGATGTAACTCTGTGAGATGAATTAACAGAACACAGAGCAGTTTCTCAGAAAGCTTCTTTCCAGTTTTGAACGGAAGATATTTCCTTTTTCACGATAGCCCTCTATGGGCTTCCAAATATCCCTTTGCCAATTGCACAAGAACAGCCTTAGCGAAAGGCTTCTTCAAGACAAAGATGTAACTCTGTGAGATGAATTAACAGAACACAGAGCAGTTTCTCAGAAAGCTTCTTTCCAGTTTTGAACGGAAGATATTTCCTTTTTCACCATAGCCCTCTATGGGCTTCCAAATATCCCTTTGCCAATTCCCCAAGAACAGCCTTAGCGAAAGGCTTCTTGAAGGGAAAGATGTAACTCTGTGAGATGAATTAACAGAACACAGAGCAGTTTCTCAGAAAGCTTCTTTCCAGTTTTGAACGGAAGATATTTCCTTTTTCACCATAGCCCTCTATGGGCTTCCAAATATCCCTTTGCCAATTCCACAAGAACAGCCTTAGCGAAAGGCTTCTTGAAGGAAAAGATGTAACTCTGTGAGATGAATTAACAGAACACAGAGCAGTTTCTCAGAAAGCTTCTTTCCAGTTTTGAACGGAAGATATTTCCTGTTTCACCATAGCCCTCCATAGGCTTCCAAATATACCTTTGCCAATTCCACAAAAAGAGCCTTAGCGAAAGGCTTCTTGAAGGGAAAGATGTAACTCTGTGAGATGAATTAACAGAACACAGAGCAGTTTCTCAGAAAGCTTCTTTCCAGTTTTGAACGGAAGATATTTCCTTTCTCCCGTAGCCCTCTATGGGCTTCCAAATATCCCTTTGCCAATTCCACAAGAACAGCCTTAGCGAAAGGCTTCTTGAAGGGAAAGATGTAACTCTGTGAGATGAATTAACAGAACACAGAGCAGTTTCTCAGAAAGCTTCTTTCCAGTTTTGAACGGAAGATATTTCCTTTTTCAGCATAGCCCTCTATGGGCTTCCAAATATCCCTTTGCCATTTCCACAAGAACAGCCTTAGGGAAAGGCTTCTTGAAGGGAAAGATGTAACTCTGTGAGATGAATTAACAGAACACGGAGCAGTTTCTCAGAAAGCTTGTTTCCAGTTTTGAACGGAAGATATTTCCTTTTTCACCATAGCCTTCTATGGGCTTCCAAATATCCCTTTGCCAATTTCCCAAGAACAGCCTTAGCGAAAGGCTGCTTCAAGGGACAGATGTAACTCTGTGAGATGAATTAACAGAACACAGAGCAGTTTCTCAGAAAGCTTCTTTCCAGTTTTGAACGGAAGATATTTCTTTTTCACCATAGCCCTCTATGGGCTTCCAAATATCCCTTTGCCAATTCCACAAGAACAGCCTTAGCGAAAGTCTTCTTGAAGGGAAAGATGTAACTCTGTGAGATGAATTAACAGAACACAGAGCAGTTTCTCAGATAGCTTCTTTCCAGTTTTGAACGGAAGATATTTCCTTTTTCACCATAGCCCTCTATGGGCTTCCAAATATCCCTTTGCCAAATCCACAAGAACAGACTTAGCGAAAGGCCTCTTGAAGGGAAAGATGTAACTCTGTGAGATGAATTAACAGAACACAGAGCAGTTTCTCAGAAAGCTTCTTTCCAGTTTTGAACGGAAGATATTTCCTTTTTCACCATAGCCCTCTATGGGCTTCCAAATATCCCTTTGCCAATTCCACAAGAACAGCCTTAGCGAAAGGCTTCTTGAAGGGAAAGATGTAACTCTGTGAGATGAATTAACAGAACACAGAGCAGTTTCTCAGAAAGCTTCTTTCCACTTTTGAACGGAAGATATTTCCTTTTTCACCATAGCCCTCTATGGGCTTCCAAATATCCCTTTGCCAATTCCACAAGAACAGACTTAGCGAAAGGCTTCTTGAAGGGAAAGATGTAACTCTGTGAGATGAATTAACAGAACACAGAGCAGTTTCTCAGAAAGCTTCTTTCCACTTTTGAACGGAAGATATTTCCTTTTTCACCATAGCCCTCTATGGGCTTCCAAATATCCCTTTGCCAATTCCACAAGAACAGCCTTAGCGAAAGGCTTCTTGAAGGGAAAGATGTAACTCTGTGAGATGAATTAACAGAACACAGAGCAGTTTCTCAGAAAGCTTCTTTCCAGTTTTGAACGGAAGATATTTCCTTTTTTACCATAGCCCTCTATGGGCTTCCAAATATCCCTTTGCCAATTCCACAAGAACAGCCTTAGCGAAAGGCTTCTTGAAGGGAAAGATGTAACTCTGTGAGATGAATTAACAGAACACAGAGCAGTTTCTCAGAAAGCTTCTTTCCAGTTTTGAACGGAAGATATTTCCTTTTTCACCATAGCCCTCTATGGGCTTCCAAATATCCCTTTGCCAATTCCACAAGAACAGACTTAGCGAAAGGCCTCTTGAAGGGAATGATGTAACTCTGTGAGATGAATTAACAGAACACAGAGCAGTTTCTCAGAAAGCTTCTTTCCAGTTTTGAACGGAAGATATTTCCTTTTTCACCATAGCCCTCTATGGGCTTCCAAATATCCCTTTGCCAATTCCACAAGAACAGCCTTAGCGAAAGGCTTCTTGAAGGGAAAGATGTAACTCTGTGAGATGAATTAACAGAACACAGAGCAGTTTCTCAGAAAGCTTCTTTCCAGTTTTGAACGGAAGATATTTCCTTTTTCACCATAGCCCTCTATGGGCTTCCAAATATCCCTTTGCCAAATGCACAAGAACAGCCTTAGCGAAAGGCTTCTTCAAGACAAAGATGTAACTCTGTGAGATGAATTAACAGAACACAGAGCAGTTTCTCAGAAAGCTTCTTTCCAGTTTTGAACGGAAGATATTTCCTTTTTCACCATAGCCCTCTATGGGCTTCCAAATATCCCTTTGCCAATTCCCCAAGAACAGCCTTAGCTAAAGGCTTCTTCAAGACAAAGATGTAACTCTGTGAGATGAATTAACAGAACACAGAGCAGTTTCTCAGAAAGCTTCTTTCCAGTTTTGAACGGAAGATATTTCCTTTTTCACCATAGCCCTCTATGGGCTTCCAAATATCCCTTTGCCAATTCCCCAAGAACAGCCTTAGCGAAAGGCTTCTTGAAGGGAAAGATGTAACTCTGTGAGATGAATTAACAGAACACAGAGCAGTTTCTCAGAAAGCTTCTTTCCAGTTTTGAACGGAAGATATTTCCTTTTTCACCATAGCCCTCTATGGGCTTCCAAATATCCCTTTGCCAATTGCACAAGAACAGCCTTAGCGAAAGGCTTCTTCAAGACAAAGATGTAACTCTGTGAGATGAATTAACAGAACACAGAGTAGTTTCTCAGAAAGCTTCTTTCCAGTTTTCAACGGAAAATATTTCCTTTTTCACCATAGCCCTCTATGGGCTTCCAAATATCCCTTTGCCAATTCCACAAGAACAGACTTAGCGAAAGGCTTCTTGAAGGGAAAGATGTAACTCTGTGAGATGAATTAACAGAACACAGAGCAGTTTCTCAGAAAGCTTCTTTCCAGTTTGAACGGAAGATATTTCCTTTTTCACCATAGCCCTCTATGGGTTTCCAAATATCCCTTTGCCAATTCCACAAGAACAGCCTTAGCGAAAGGCTTCTTGAAGGGAAAGATGTAACTCTGTGAGATGAATTAACAGAACACAGAGCAGTTTCTCAGAAAGCTTCTTTCCAGTTTTGAACGGAAGATATTTCCTTTTTCACCATAGCCTTCTATTGGTTCCAAATATCCCTTTGCCAATTCCACAAGAAGAGCCTTAGCGAAAGGCTTCTTGAAGGGAAAGATGTAACTCTGTGAGATGAATTAACAGAACACAGAACAGTTTCTCAGAAAGCTTCTTTCCAGTTTTGAACGGAAGATATTTCCTTTTTCACCATAGCCCTCTATGGGCTTCCAAATATCCCTTTGCCAATTACACAAGAACAGCCTTAGCGAAAGGCTTCTTGAAGGGAAAGATGTAACTC